>NC_056726.1:407510236-407727736 GCF_019279795.1 Protopterus annectens | reverse complement strand
AGCAGAGCCACAGAAGTGATCCATGAGGTGAATTTCCTATTTCCCATCCAATCATCAAGATTTTTCTTGAAGAGTGCTAATGAGGAGCTCTGCTTGACATAGATAGGTAGTTTGTTCCAGAGTATGGGAAGTCTCTGGGACAGGAATCTATCCCTCCAGCATGTTCTGTTTATTGTGGTGACAAGGTTTAGGTCCCTAGAGCATGTAGCTCAGAGGGATTGGGATTTCTTTAAGCTCTGGGTTTGACATAGCTTTGTATGTTAGGCAGAGATCGCCTCTGAGTAGGTGATATGCGACGGAGTAAAGCTGGAGTTTTTTGAGACGGTCTGCGTAGGGCATCTGTTTGAGGTCATCATACCTATGGCAGCAGTGCTGGCAGGAGTGGGTGATCCCACTCAGGTATGACAGGACTTCACCCAACTCCGGCCAGCTGTCAATCTTTTTCCACTCACTTCCTCTTGTGCACATCTGGATCTTATCCAGACAAGACTCCATAAGAAGGTGGAACATTATCACGGTCTCCTTGGAGCAGAGCCTTGCGCCTTCACAGATGTTGCCGTCATTTGAAGGCCAGAACTAGAATGAAAAAAGTATGAGCAGGGCTGTGGTTCACAAGTATAGAGTCACTCCCTCTGGAGTATGACATCACCTAGGTATTGTTATTACTGGAAAGTTTAATTTAACCAAAAATGGTCTGTCACATACAAGCTTTTTTTAGTAGCGGAATACATTCATATTTCATTTATATAATGGATAAAAAACAGTATGCAATCATTATTTTTATTTGTACAATTTAAACTGCTGGGCAATGCTTTAGCTACTTTTTTTTAGTATTATACCTGAATGTCATTTATTCCTGATGCAGAACAGCAATAATATTTCTGGGGGGGGGGGGCAGAAATACATATTCCTTTGTGTGTGACTACCAGATTTATATTAAGTGTTGAGGTTTTTGATGTGAGAGTGTATGCCAGATGATGTTAGATGGGCAGAGAATGTCATTTATTCATGCAATGAAGCAGCATTTTTTAAATTATTTGGGGGGGGGTTGCAGAAATACATATTCCTGTGTGTGTGATTACCAATTTTTATTACGTGCTGGGTGCGCTGAGGTTAGAAAGTGAACCAGATGATGTTAGATGGGCAGAGATTATACTTTATGGTTGTGCAAACGGTCATACATATGACTCCATTTTGTTTTTTTCTAAATATATTCAGCTTTGAGGCTAGCCACAAATTCCTATGGCATTCTGGGGACTGATGAGGACTGTTGTGGACACCATTGCCCTCCACAGCACATTTACGTGAACCCGAGGCCATGTTCATAGGGTTGCCACCTTTCGTTGTGGGTAAAACCGGAGTAAGGCCACACCCCTCACATCACCTGTAACCCCACCCAACCCAGCACACTCCACCCATGCCCCACCCATTTTCTGATGTCACTGTGACATCAACGAGTGTTAACGCCCCCTTTTCCCATTCCTGATGCCTGCTTTCAGCTGATTTACTATGCTTTTCTGTAAAAAAAGCATAGTAAATCAGCCGATTTAACAAGCTCCGATAGTCTGTTTCCTTTTTTGAAACAGAATACCACAGTTTGTAGAGTGTTTTCCAGACTACCAGAGAATTAATTTGATTTCTGGATAGTCCAGAAAAAAAAAATGGATTGGTGGCAACCCAACATGTTCATGAGCAGCCCAAAGCAACTTACAAGCATAACTGGCCATATACGTTGACTTTTTTCATAGAGCTAGGCTTAAAATGTCCTGATTTGCATACAAAACACATAAATAGACCTGAATTTAAGTTAAATAGCTTTACACTGCCATATTAACTTGTGATTACTCAAGTTAGGTGGCAAATGACTAAGAAAACCATGGAAAGCAAGACAAAAATATTGCAATTTAATATGAAACACTTCTAAATTATGTAAATTAGTGTTACTATGAAGAAATGTTTATTTTACTGATGCAATGGCTATATTACCATGGCTTTAGTGACTAGTGTACAGCTGTCATTATTAAATGGAAACTCATTACAGCTGCAATGAAAATGATTAGTGATCACTGAGAAAATCATTAACTTTGTTATTACTTAATGCTTGTGCATATATATGTAAGTTTTAATTGTGAAGTACTGAAGTGGTAATGATGTGTTCTTGGCTGAACATGCATGAATTTGTAGATTTCAAAGTACCACTAAAAAACAAAAACAAATGGCAGTATTATAAATACATTTACTGGTAGGGGATTGTGGAAGGATGCATCTGTTGAAAAAGTGATTGCTTTACTGTTCTGAATGTATTTATAACACTGCAGACATGCACAACTTTACTTGGCTAGACTGATAGTTTGCATGTGTATATACTTAATGGGATTTGTGTTACCTAACTTTTTTATAGGAGGATGGCAGGCACACGTGGTCAGTTTTGTGTAATATGACGGATTACATCAAAAGTTTTTTTTGTGCGTGTGTGTGTGTGCGCATGTGCATGCACGTGTGCGTGTGTGTGGCTGTGGCTTTTTTCTTGTGCAGTAATAATGCAAAACAAGGGATCAAGTCAAAGAAAATACAACTTCATCCATGAAGAAGATCTCATCCTCATGGCACCCCTTGCATCCTCATGATAGCCCATAGGACATATGGGAAATGCCTGTTTGGTAAACAGGGGCCCAAACAGGCTGAGAGGACAAAATCCTGGAATCAGGTTATCCTGACCACTAATGCAGTGGGTGGCAGAAGCCGCACATTAACACAATGCAACAAGAGGGCAAATTATATGGTAGGATGTTCTAGAAGCAAGGCAGATTGCAATTGCCTGTACCAATACTTGGGGGGCTCCAGCAGTTTTCTCATTAACACCAGCTGAGGAGCACCTTCTGTTCATTTTTAGGGATGACTTTAGCACAGATGATGATAGCACTGGAATATTCAGAGGTGGGTATGGACAGTGGCTATTACCAATATCTACAGCAGCACTTACTTGCTCAGAAAGGTTGGTTTAAAAACAGCAATATATTTACATGGAGAACTGAATGCTGACATAGAATGTTTACATTAAATACATGGCCATTACTATTAATAGGTGAACCTTCCACATCTACACAAAATGACAATGAAGGCAGTGTGCATGGTAAGTGTTTCCCACACTTTCTTAACAAGCATAGAGTAGTGTACGCTATTTCTTTATTAGTAATGTTTTGAAATAATTCTTTACAGGGTCAACAGCAGAAACACTTGTTGAAGTATAAAACACGTTCTCAGGATGACCATCAGACATGTTTTATTACTATTTTTGGTGCTAACTCTAGACAGTTTTGTCATCTGATTAATAAATGTTGGAATATTCTTTTGACAGATAAAGATTTATGTCAAATGTTACCTTCGCAATGTCAATTTACATATAGAAAAGGGAAAAGTATAAAGAATTTTTTGAATCATTTTAAAAAAGTCTGTGCTAGTGGTATTAAAGTACAACATTTTATAGAAGGAATACCTTTATTTGATGCTTCCCATGTGAACACTGCACTGCTTGCCAATATGTCATGAAAATTAAACAATTTTCTTCCGCCAGTACATCTTTGGTATTTGATATTAAGTGTTATGCTAACTAAATTTCAGAATGGGTGATTTATTTGGCTGAATGTCAGTGTTCTGCATTTTATGTAGGTCAAACTTCTAGACAATTTAAGATTCATACTTTTGAACATTTCAGTGATATTCATTGCCCAAGAATGTGTACTAGGTTCATAGGTGTGTACTAGGCTAATGGCCCTGGAGTCTTTACAAGCCTAGCACATAGGATTAACCTGACATCATGCCACCCGATCTTAGTTCCCAGTGCCTCTGTCGAGTAGAGACACTGGAGTGATCCCCAGGGTGAATTTTCTATTTCCCATCCACTCATCAAGATTTCTGTTGAAGTGGGGCAGTAAGGTGTTCTGTTTGACATGTATGGAAAGTCTATTCCATAGCATAGGCAGTGTCTGGGTTATGAACCTGTCCCTCCAGCATATTCTGTTGATTGTGGTAATGAGGTAGAGGTCTCTGGCACGTGTGGTGCGGAGGGATTGGGATTTCTTTAGATGTAGCATTTCTAACAGAGCTGAGTCAGACATGGCTTTGTAAGTCAAGCAGAGATTGCCTCTAAATAGGCAATATGAGATACAGAATAGGAGTTTTTTTGAGTTTGTCCGTATAGGACAAGTGTTTAAGGTCTAGGATACTCTTTATGAGGTACTTTTGCAGCCTCTCCAGTTGTTGCAGGTGTCTAGTGAGGTACATACCAAATGGGGCATTGTACTGAATGATTGACCTATGATGGCCTAATGAAAGAAGAGTAGAGGGAGACAATGACCTCTTTCTTCCTGGATGCAAAACCCTCAGTAATGAGATGTGCCACATAGGACTTTCTGACCACAGTGGCAATGTGGTGGTCAAAAGAGAGGTTGCTGTCAACCTGTGTTCCCAGATCTCTTATAACACCCTCTATGCTTTATATAGGCATGTTTTGTAACATTCTACTGCTAAGTTTAGGTTTACAGTTATTGATTGCATTATGGCTAAAGGAAGTAATAAATTAGGTTGGCACAATGTACTGAATAAAAAAGAAAAGTTTTGGATAATTAAGGTTGGAGCTTTGTTTCCTCCAGGTTTAAATGACATGTTGTAATTGGTGAAAGGTGGGGGGGTGTCTTGTTCAGACTGTTGCTGTGTGTTTTGCTTAGGATCTTACACCCCACAACATGTTAGTAATTCTTAACAGCACATCACAAAGTCAAGCGCAAGCTGACATTACACTCACAAGTGTACAGGGAGACAACCCATGCACTTCTGCACCAGTATCTCCAAACCCAGACAAATGCTTTCAGGATGATGGCATTCAGAGGTAACACAGTGACACCTTTACAAAGCAGAGTCAGGTGAAGGAATTTGTTACAACTACCCCAGGAAACACAAAGCATAGGCTGCTCAGCAGGAAATCTGCAGTGATTTTTATAGTGCTCAGAGCACTGCCACAGAGATTCAGATGGAAATGGTGTGAGTCCTCCAGGGTATGTATGAGGATTTCTAGCACTACTTGGAAATGGCGTAGAGCAGAGATAATCCTATGATCACACTGATGCATAGTGTGATGGCACACCAAGCATTAGTGGTGATGCTTGGTGTGTCATCACACTATGCATCAGTATGATCATAGGATTACACTGATGCGTAGTGTGATGGCACACCAAGCATCAGTGGCTGCCTCCATTTGTACCCTAGTTAGGACTTACCAACTCAAGCAGGAGTGAGTCTTAGAAGTGGAAAAGTATGGGGTACTATACAGACACATGGGGCAAATCAAATGAGACTACAAGTGCTTCCCAAGAAAGTAATGTAATTAGTCGGGGGGGGGGGGCACAACAGGTTTAATGCAGGCCACATCAGCATTCATCTACAACTAGCAGAACCTCTCATTAGTGGTCCCAATCATGTTCCTGCAGCACTGTCAGATCTCTGTCCACAGGAACACCTGCATCAAGCAGGTCATAACATTGAACCAACTGACCATCCAACTTTCATGACATCCCCTCTTCAAAATCACTTGTACCGTCACCTAACCCATCTTTTGGAGATGTATATGATACATTTAAACTTGACCTACTGTGATTCAAGTGTGACATTTCATTTATTTACAATTTGGACTTCATAACCACAGGTAAATGTTAAACTCAAAGAGAAATAAGCTATTTAAAAAAGGGGGGAGGACTTAGGAAACTTTGTAACTGCATGCATTTCATTCCCATAATAGTACTGCTTAAAGCCTCATGGAACAGTAGAAAGAAAGTTGTATATCATAACTTAAGATTACAGTAATTAACACCATTAATGTTCTATGTAGTATTTATTTATTTATTATTTATTTGACATTTGTTTACCAGGGTGGTCTGACTGGGTCTACAGAACCTGTTTTCAGCAGAGGCCCGGGGAGAAAAGCTCCATATACAGTACAATACAAATACAGTATAATCCAATACAACACAGATGACATCAAAAATAATATACAAAAATAAGTTGAAAGAACAAACTATGTTACAACATGTCACAATGTATATACCACACATCTAGACAATTCTATAGAGTTAAAACATTATAGACAATAATAGTCACTCTCACAATACATGATGTAGTGTCCAAAAAATAGTACATAGGTAGTGCAATGTGTGACATTAACTGCTATAGTACATGAAAAATAGAATGTTAGTTTCAGTTAGGAAAATAATAGCCAGAAAGTTAGTGATGAAAGACAGTGAGAGAGTTAAGAATAGAAGCAATGCAGCCTGAGCAGTAGCTTAAGGATATGGTATAGAAACAGAGAAGGAGTTAAAAGAGCCTTAGGATCTTGCAGTCTATGAGGGATTGAAATGTGACAGAAGAGAACGATGAGGCTAGTGTAGAAGAAGAGGAAGAGCTGAGCATTAGGCAGGCTTTATGCAGGAGCAGAGCCATGTATTTTTGAGATGATTTTTTAAAGAGGCTTTGAAACGGGTTAAGCCATGCATAGACCTGGTAGCTAGAGGTAGCGAATTCCATAGTATATACACAGAGTATGAATACAGACAGTGACCTGGTTTTCTTGTGGGTTTTGAGATAGCTAAGAGATTTTTGTCTTCTGATCATAGGGATCAATTTGGTATGTAAGGTATGAATAGATTGGTTAGTGCAGGGCAGGCACTAGGCTTGAAAATAAGGTTGTGCGAGGTGGAGAGCTGAATAAAGGCAAGTTGGTTGGGGAGTTCAAGCCAGTTTAATTCGAGGAATGGTTTACACTGGTGTGTGTGATATTTAGAGTTTGAGGCAAATTTTGCAACTTTGTTGTAGCACTGTTCCATCTTGCTTAAGGCTGAAGTTTGTCAGTTAGTTAGAATAGGGGCACCATAAAGATGGGAGAGAAGTAAAAATGTTTTACAAGGGTAATTTTGGTTGCTGCAGTAAAGAAATGTTTGTTTTTATATGAGTCCCAGTTTTTGATGAGTTTACTTATTTTTTACAGCTGGCAGTTACCTAAAACTTAAAAGTAGTAATACCCAAGTTTTCAGGGAACACTAATAAGAAAATTACAGATTAAAATGAGTATCCTGCCATGTAAACAAACAAACACCTCTGCCACTTCACCCTCAACATTGCACAGATGATTATTTTTGTTTACTCTGAGGCCACAAATTATTGTGTATGACAAACTGAAAAAATCTGGAGTACCTCAACAGACTTCATAGGTCAAACTGAGAAAACATTGCATAATATCCACAAAATGTGATATGTTTTCAGTGAATTGCAAGATATGAAGTCACATTAAATATTGAAGTAACACTTTTTACTAATTGTACCACTTCAGGACATTCAGTATGTTCGTAATTAGGTACACCGCCTAACTAGAATTTATTGTGCAAAAAGAGTTAAAAATGTGATTAGTAGTTATATGAATGAGCACTCAGACATGTTTTTTGCAGACAATGATATGATTAACTGTTTTGAATTAAAAACAATTATTTAAATGAGAAGGAATGTCAGATGAACAGTGACAGAAGACCATGCACCACACAGCACAACCCATGGATGTCACTGCATGCTTCCATTTGTGTTTTTTACAATAAAGGAAACACTAACCAGTATGTCATGGTCCATACTTATAGACTAGATGCCACCTCTTTACTTGCGTGTATATATATATATATATATATATATATATATATATATATATATAAATATATATATATATATATATACACACGCAATGTACAAGCCTGCCGCCTGTGGTCCCTTACTACTGTAACTGGCTGGTCACCATTAATAGTACTAGTACTGACACTGGGAGTTGCAGAGATAGCATGAGTCACTTCATCACCAGACCGGCACATGATCATGTTGTGCAGAATGCAACATGCAGTAAACATCCTACTTCCAGTAGCTAGGTCATACTGAAGGACACTCCCAGACTCATCAAGGCACCTAAAACAATTAGAATGGCTCTGGGACAGGGATGTATTAAAGTTGCCCTCTTCAGCTCCACTTGAATTTCTCACTGATGTCATGAGCCATGGCTTCAGTGGATAGCCATCATCACCTGAAGGAGAAAAAGAGAGAGAGAGGAAAGGAGGAGACAAAATGAAGGGGAAACATGGTTTATTATTCTGCAATACCATGAAAAACTACTTAAAACAGAAAAAAAAGATATATTTTTCCACTTACCAACAAAATGACCACTGGGCATCCTACCATGCATTAAGAGGTGGCAGAGTGAGCGCCTGTGCAAGATATGGAAATTATTTATATTGCCTGGATAGTGGTGATGCACCTCCATGTATCACATACATTCCTTGGCAAATGAGTGAAAGGTAGCTCTTCCCACTGTAGTACCACTCACCCTCTGGAAGAGAAGGAACCCTAATTGCAACATGGGTGCAATCTATTGCACAGAGTACGTCAGAGAAATGTGTCACCTGATATAAGGCATGTATAGTCCTGGAACAGTCCTAAGATGACACTGGGAAATAAACATACTGATCCACATGAGCTAAGAGTACATCCAAGAACTGCCGCAACATCCCCAAGGCAGAAGCCTGAGAAATACCCAACATCTCCCCAGTATGTCTCTTGAAGGTCCCTGTAGCAAGTATAGCAAGGGGTATACATACCTTAGTATCCACAGGAAAAGTCCACACATTAATCCACTACCCCCATGGGGGGATCATACATACTCACTGAGACCCTTATAATATCTCTGTCCACTCTAAACCTATCTAGTGATTATCAAAATGATCAAAGGTAATTATTTGTTTAGATTTCTTTCTTCTACACCAGTGAATGCCTCTAGGTACAAACAGTTTTGGCTCAACCAAGACAAGCAGCTCACAATGGGAAATATCAAGGCTAGCGGCAAATAACAGCATCTCCACAGATTGAAAAGTAGATGGAATAGACATTACTCCTCTTTGTATAAAGAAAGCATGGACGGAGTAGAAAAGTGGGAAAATTTAACTATGAACTGCAAGTAGGAGAGAGAATGTTTCATTAGCATATGCTCTTTTATATCTTATAAGTTCATTTGTTTACACTTATTCACAGCCATCGTGCATCATGTGTTAGCGTAAGTGGTCTCTGTGAATAGCGGTTTACCTCTTCTCATTCAGAGACAGCGTAGATAGCCTTCATACATTTGTATTTGCATTACGACTATGAACACCACCCCCAGTGTCTTTATAAATCTATGTATGTAATTATCATACTAAAACTAAACCTTGAGGTGCTTTAATGCAGTTATAAAATCAAATTACTTAAACAAATACACTTGCTTATTTTGATATTAGGATTTGCAGCAATGTCTGTAAATGCAAAATGAATGCATGTAGACAAAAATTAATCCTTCTGACAAATGCATTCAACATAGCATGCAAAGGCCTTAGTCAGATAAATAGATGTAGGTGACTCTCCAAAAGACATCCTTACTGAGAATTTAGCCATTAATGGAGAAGTCAGGACTTAGTGCAATGGAGGGCTGCATGTAGGACATTCCTGAAAACATGGTATTTGTCATTGAAGGCTACATACTAAGTAGTCATTTAAATCTCAGTCCAGCCAAAATGGAGGCTAAAGGTGCCACGGACAGCTCTTCTAATACTCCAAATCTGTGTTAGGTTATTTTATTGTGTAAGAAACAGGCTGGAGTTTGTGCCTTGGGTGAGGTTCTCGGTGTGTGTCTGAACTGCATGCTGTCACTGAACAACCAAGTAAGTGCCAATGTAAAATTGTCATGCTCTCAGTAACAGAACAGTCCAAAGTTAAATATCATGCCAATCAATGACTTCCAAACGTGCACATACCAATCTCTTCTAGGCTGGAATACTGTAATTCCTTTTACCATGGAATATGATTGCGACTCCTTGTATCTAATGAAGATGCAGAATTCCACAGGCAGAATGTTGGCCGGCATGCCGTGGCATTACCATAATATTTCTATCCTGCACAATCTGCCTTGAATTCCATTTGTTAAAAGATCCATGCATTAGTTCATCATTCAAACTCATGCACTGTACAGCCTGTGCACTGATTATTAAAAAAGTTGAAGACAACCTAATGGTTACCCTGCTGGCTAGCTGGGTTCAGATGGAATGGGGCTGTCATTTGTTCTCTGGACTGGCTTGGAAATGTATGACTAGCTTTCTTCTGCATTATAAGTGCAATTCTGTGAAAATAACTACCTATCTGGTTGGCAGCCTTTCAGTTGGCCTTTTTTTTTTGGTCAAACATATGGCATAACTCAAATTAGTCTTGATTAGATTTTATATTCACCTTGGATTGTTTATATATATTTCATATACTGTGTGCTAATAACTGCGGTGGTGGTGCTGTGTTAGCGTTGTCGCCTCACAGTAAAACGTTGTCCTGTTCGATTCTCAGCTAAAGCGTCTTCTGTGTGTAGACATGCGTGAATGGGCGTACCTTGGTTGAAGGTTGTGCGTCAGAGCTGGCAACTCAGCACGTAAAAATCTACTGCCAATCATTAGCGGACCGGAGTTCCACTGTGGCGACCCCTAACCGGGAAAAGCCGAAAGACACAACAACAACATACTGTGTGCTAATGCTTTAATGTAAATTTGTGTTATTTGTACTATACAGTGATTAGCAATTTAAGAACTGAAATTATTAAAGATTATAAAGTCAAAAATTATGCAGCCATACATGTCAACCAGAGTATCTCACTGGCCCTCTTCAAGAGAAATCTTGATGCGTGGATGGGAAATAGAAAGCTCACCCCGGGAATCACTTCAGTGTGTCTGCTCAACAGAGGTACAGGGAACTAATGTCGGGTGGCACAATGCCAGGGCACTTCTATGGGCTAGGCTTGTAAAGGCTCCAGGGTCATTAGACTAGTACAAACCTATGAACCTATGGAGTTCCCTACCATGTCTGAAAGCTTTGCTGCTGAAGAAACAATAGACCACATATGGCTAGCTATTCCTGGGTCTGGGGCTGCCATCAGCTTTTGAAGTATTTTATTTTTGTAAGAAAGCATAGCAAAGAAACTGACATATAACATGAAGTATGGACTGAGACACTAAACTTAATAAATTAAGAGGACACTTTCGCTAACTACCTTACAATCATTTCATAGCTTCACTTTCTGAATATTCTGATAATATACTTCTACAGTCCTTTTCCCATCATACTAGCAACCATCTGAATAAAACACTAAAATCTTTGCTGTTTGCATATTTCACTATTTCCAGATTATTTGGTTATACTGATCTGTACTGGGAGCTCAATAATAAACTGAATATGCTGCTGAATAAAAAAATCGTCCCAATACATACATTGCAATTCTTTGTCGTGGCTTAATCATACAAACTTTATTATCTTAGACCTAGGAAAATCTGTCATGGTTACCGCTTAGAGTTTTTTAACTTACCCTGCACACACACACACACACACACACACACACACACACACACACACACACACACACACACACACACTTCATGACCAGTGTTTAATTGCCACTATCTGGCTATTTTTCATAATTTTAGCACTGTTGTCACAAGTGAGAGATTGAGTCTGAGCCCTAAAATTATTATTATTATTATTATTATTATTATTATTATTATTATTATTATTATTATTATTATTATTATAGTATACTTGAATATCTGTAACATTAATAACAAATAGTCCCAGCTAGAAACTTGGTTACAAACTTATAAACCCAAAAATAATTGTCATAATAGAAACCTGGCTAAAAACTGGCAACCAATAATTACATATGTTTTATAGCAATAGACCTAGTAAAATAGGGTAGATGTGTTCCTAAGTCAAAAATGATGCCCTCTTCAAACCTCCCTTGATTGCTACTATTTGTATTGATTTATACAAAGACATTATGATTGGCTACTTATTCAGATTATAATTTGTAACAATATTAAGATCATTATTATTACCATTCATTTACCTACACCGTGGATAACCTCCTGCCAGTCACAAAATACCATAAAACAATCAGTCTTGGTGATGTTAATCTAGAATTTAGTGGCTCACTAAAAACTCAGCTTTCACATTTATCACTTTCTTGAAACCTTTCCAACTTGTTGTAAATGTGGGTACTATTATGAATACTAGAACCACCACTACTTGACATTATTCTGACCAACATTCCTGAAAACTGGTCAGCCTTCACATTCTAACAGTCTGAGTGATCATAATCCTTTACATTCGGGTCTATATTAGATAATCGAACTTTCAAAAGCACGGCTGTCATATGGTCGACAACATATGATCAAACTTTTAAAAGTTCGAACATCTAATAAAAAAAAAAAACTACACAAATAACCTACCTGAATATTTTAAGCAGGGGGACAAGCCCCCCTGCACCCCCCACATCCCCCTATCTTTAAATATACCAACTCCGAGATCTCACTACAGAGCAGAAAATGGAAATCTTCCCATTCTGCGCTGTACGGAGATCTCTGTTAAAACATTCGAACTTTCAAAAATTCGATCATATGGTGTCGACCATATGACACTCAAACTTTTGAAAGTTCGATTATCTAATATAGACCCTTTACATTCTACCTGGTCTCTAAAAACTAATCCCCAACTCCCATTTACATAACAAATAAACAAATCCCCAAGGCTGATGAGGACTTCCTTCTCACCAAGCTCAACAGCACTGACTATTCCGTGCAATACAGAACCAGTACACCAAACACTGCTCTAATTTTATTCATCAGTAGCATTGTCCCCATTCAGGACAGACTTAGACCTGTAAAATGATAAGACCACACAGAACATTCTAAGCAGATAGGGATAAAACATGGGTTAATTGTAAAGTAATTATTTAACAGTTATACTATACAAATCACAAGCACTACACAATGAGCAGTAACACAAGTATAGCAAAATCTGCCTACTGTCATAAAACTCAAGAAGCTGTAATATGTCAACCTAAACTATTTTGGAATAGTGTTAAAATCCTAACCACTCATAAGGTTTTCCCCAAAGTAACATCATCTAAAACTCTAATACCCAAATTTCTCACCTGCACTAAATTAAATACATCTAGCTCTCTTTTCCATTTCAGAACTTCTTCCATTTAACCAACCCCCATTACCAATTGATACATTACATAGCCTTACTTGGCTATGTGCAATTCTACTCCAAGGAAGATATTAACAGCTTCCTTAGTTGCCAGCCAAACCACACTGACATCAAATCTTATTTAATTCACCCCTCCATATTATATCTGGGTAGGCTCTCTCCCTCTGTCACCCTATAGCTCGCATTTTTAATATTTATGTCACCACTAAAAATAGTTTCCTGGATATCCAAACATGTTACTGTTGTTTTGCTTCCTAAAATCTGCACCCCAAAGACTCCTGAAGATTTTTATCCTGCAGCAAATGTTGATCCATCAGCAAAAATAAACTCATCTATAACAAAATGCTTCAACACCAACTGAAGTGGGACATCTTATGAGACAACATGGTTTTAGGCCTAAATGTAGCAGTACAACTGTCCTGTTCTGTCTAACCAACAAAATACATTTTAATGTAGAAAATGGGACACTAGCATGTGCCATTGTTATTGATATAAAAGGAGCACTTGAATATGTTGTCCATTCTATCCTTATCTAAAAACTTAAGTACTGTTTTTTGTCCAAAGGGATTTGTTATTGGTTCTCAAACTACTTGAATGATGGAACATTCACACTCACTTCTAAATCTATACAGATTAATGTTACCTCATGCCACAAAGGAGTTCCTTAAGGATCTGTATTAGGTCATATCCTGTTCTCCTTGTTTATTAACAATCTCTCTTGTAATCGTTATCATCACAACTGCCTTCTCATTACAGATGACATTGTCATTCCCATTACTACTTCATAAGTTCATAGATTATAGATTAGTACTGGGCTAATTGCCCTTGTGGGCTATTTTAAGCCTAGCCAATTACCCCATATGTTATATTATATACTTCAAACTCGGAAGACTTGCTTAGGGTCCTGTGAAATGTTTTTACAATCATCTGGTGTTGGTGATTACTAGATAATTGTCCTTGAATATCAAAATGTCCACAAGCATGTTATTAATCACATGCAGGAGGCTAGCTCTAGCCAAATCATTACAGATAACCTATCCAAAATAGCCACTTTCTTTTGTTGCTCACCAAAAAAATATGTAGATGTAACCTTACACCAGTCCCTCTCCTTTCTCTTGAAATGTACTTCAAGCAAAAAAAAAAATGTTTGCACATATCAGAGCTGCATACAAACTTTCTCACCTGTTAACTAAAGAATCATGCCGTGCCATAGCCAATATCCTTATTTTTTGACTTGAATGTGCCCTTCCCTTTATTGCTCTTCTTTCACTTCAGAACTCTGAAATTCTCCAGAAACCGAAAATATAATACTATTCTTTATAAATCAGAGTCCTACCAATGAGCATTATTGTTTATCTTTTAAAAGGCTAATTGGCTCCCGATTTCCTACCACAGCAGCTCTGCTTCTCAGCATTCTCACATACATGAAAATAACTGCTACTCGCCACTAAAAAAATATTGCATTTTGGGTTTAATTCTTATCTCCTGAGAAATTCAGATAATGCTATATTACTCCAACCTTGTCATACACAAACAATAATTTATAAGCCCTTCAGAAAACATGCTCCAGTGCTCTGGAACACCATCCCATCTAACACCAGGTCTACTTTATCAGTTAACAAAGTCTTTCCATTCACGTCTAAGAATGCAATAATGTAGATGTCTGCAGAGTAGTCACTAGATAGGCCTAGATTCACATTTATGCTCATGGGGAGTTTAGACATCAGATATAACATTTTATGGACATGAGCAGTGTCTACTTTGCTTTTTACCATGAAAGCTGGTAAAGCTTTAACCACTTATCACTGTTTCACTTACCATGCATTAAGTATGTGACTACGGCTTCTGTTATACATATCTTATTATAGGCATGATACAGTCATAAGGTCACAAGAATTACTGACAGGAGCACACAAAGCTCATAATACAGAGGATAACGATCAGGTCTCTCACTATGTTCTGGAGACATCGATGTTGAGAACACAATATAAGTAGTCATGATCAGAGAGACCGGGTCATAGTTATTCGTAGTGCATGGAACTTTAGCTGCTCAATGTACTACCAGTTACAGAAAAAAGTGTAGGAGCACAACCTGTTTTACTACTTTGAATACTGTAAAGCAAGCCATACAGAGGACAGAAGCAAAGTGTCTGCCTGATGAATAAAGCTTAAAAGTTGTTAGACATTTCACTCTGCTGTATGTGTGTGTGTGTGTGTGTGTGTGTGTGTGTGTGTGTGTGTGTGTGTGTGTGTGTGTGTGTGTGTGTGTGTGTGTGTGTGTGTGTGTGTGTGTGTGTGGGTGTGTGTGTGGGTGTGTGGGTGGAAAATGATTTGCATGCTGTTCTGTTGTAGCTGCTGTTAATGTTCTAACAACAGACTAGAATTTAAGAGCACTGAAAGGTATTTAAGAAAACTTTGTTAAGCATCTTTCTTATGTCAGAAAGGTACTTAACAATGTCTTTTTCTTGAATTCAGAGAGCAATTGTGGTGGTACTTCATGGATTACTAAATCTAATAGAATGACTTTAAAATACAGTTATTTACAGTGCACAGCTGTAGAACCTTAATTAGTGAAAATTCTGTCTCACGTAGTGTGGTTATGTCAGTGAATATAAGCAGAGGAATACAAACAGCAGTCACATAGCTGTGTTTTCTGCAGCACAATGTTACATGCCAAACAAAAATGTAAACACAAAAGCATTCTCTTGTCCTTATCTTGGCAAATATGTACAGTATAGTGAAGTGTGGTAAATATACTTCTATTCTTTCTGAGGCAAAAAAATCTCCTTCTGTGTCACTCCACTGTAATCAGTGCATTGTTGACCTTGGACCTCACTCCATTCAGAATATGCAATAAATTAGGCATTATGATGAATGTCTTTGAGTTTCTGCTTCCTACCATCTATTGTATTTATATGCCAACTGCATAAATCACAGCATTGAGGGTTTTTTTTTTTTTTGCTTCTACAACCACTAAGAGCAAATAACAGCTGATGCGATGCAAAAGACCAACAATCTACTAATTATACCCCCTTAGATCCTTATGCATATTGCACTCCCATAAGCACATATACAATTCCACCCGTACAACCATTCATCTATAACCAGGGATAGTTTTTATGTCACACACACCCTCTTAGGGCTTATGGCACACAAGCACCCAATAGCATTCTACCAAAGCCTCCTCAGCCAAGAAATGTCATGATCTACATCAGCATTTCCTCCTTTTGACAAATACTGCTCAAGATGTTGGATCTGAAATCAGATGCCCACCTGACTGTCTTGGTCAGTTTAACACATTTTATAGGCCTGTCTAAAATAACTGCCAAACTTTCAGATTAATTAATCTTAACCATAAGGAAAGAAGTGTCTTAGCCACAGATCTTTCTCACCTCTGCCAACTTGTACACCAAACTGTCTAACCCCATTTTCCATCCTCTTGTAAATCAAACATAACAAAAGCTGAGTATATTTGCATTGCATTTTTTGACCTTGTACCATTTGTTGCTTAACCTTGTAATTGACCACCTGTGAATTTACTTTTTATTGTATTATATTTTGCCCCCCCCCCCGGCCTCCAATGAAAATGGGTCTTTGATCCAGTGGACTTTCCCGGTCAACAAATGCCAATAAATAAATAAATGAAAGTGCACAAAATATTTTAATCAAAACTTTAAATTCTAATAGACAGTTAGCTTTAATCTCCATTCATTAGTCTTCATCCTCTTCTATTTCAGCAAAAAAAAAAAAAAAAAAAAGAAAAAAGAGAGAGATTGTGTGATCACTGCAACTTAAATGAGCAGACTAATTCAGTGTAAAGGATAGAGAACACAGACAGAAAGCTGTATTCATGTCCAGTGTTAATATTACATTTTTCATCAGCTACTGCTAACTGGGTTTAAGGAGCGGGCAATATATTTAAAATATCTAATGCTTCACTATGGGAGACAAAGCAAAAACATGAGGAAACTACTGCCAGAATAATGAAGATATTTACAAATTTAAAACAAACTTAAACAAAAGGTTCTGTGGTACAGAGAGATGGAGTCTTGTGTGCAGTCTCATTGACTCTAATTTAACTAGACAGGTGTAGATGCTGACCAAGAAGGAAAATGTGCATGGCCAAAATCCACTCACCCATCCTGGGGGATGGGGATGGCATGGTCCTCTTCCTCTAGCACCACTTGATGGACATCTGGGTGCTATCTTCAGTATGGAGAAAGAAGGCAACCATTTTGCCTTGCCAACCCTTGACAGTCACATTCTACCAGGGCAGCAGGTATGTGCAAGCATTCATTTGTGGTTGATTAACTATTGCAGACAACATTGTGGTAATATAATTGTTAATCATTACAAAGTGAGAAGAGCATTGAGAAAAACTCAAGCCAGCTGGGGATGGCATCAATAAGCAGCTCACTGTCAAGTGCCATTAAAGGCCAAGGAAGTGAGATTCCTATCAGGCTAGTCCCTACTGGAATGGGGGGGCATGGTATGATGTGTGATACTCAGGTCTGGTAGGCTAGGGGAAATGGAGGAGTCAATCAAGAGTTGGGGAGGGGTCTGATAACTAAGTCTGATGATAACCCAAAGCAATGCAAACATGAAATAAAGATATAAAGCTCAGAAAAAAGAATGCATATGGCCAAAGTTTTATTCTGCAATATGTAATGATATGTCTGCATGCCATGAAGGTGTTTATTACTGCAACTGTACTTTACAGTTCTAGAGTAGGTTAATAATGTATGACACGTCAGAATCTATTTTTATTTTTTCCTCATCGAAACTTATGTATTTGACTGGATTTGCTGTCATGTCTGAGAAGGCATCCCAAACCTTAGGTGTGTAAAACAAAAACGTTGTAAACAGAACTTTGTATATCTTGTTTTATTGCTAGGTGAGAAGAAAAACTATTTGCAAAAAGGAAACTAGTGCCTCTAAACAGTTCCTGTTTTATTATGTTTCCCATTTACTGAAGCTGTCATTTCATAATTATTACACTTTTCCACTTACCAGAATAAAATCATAAATAACTGAAGAAAACAGAAGTGTCCACCCTGCAAAGAAAGAAAAAGTACTGCGTGTCAAGCTGTTAAACTCTAGTCATTTTGTTAAGTACCATCCAGCATACAAATACCTAAATGGAGTTCTATGTAAAATTGTATACAAATGCGCCTGCTGTAAATTAGAACTGACTAAAACCTAAAAGCATGCCTTACTTCATTTGAAATATTTGTTTTTCTAACACTGGCTTATATTCTGTATTTTTATTTGTTACATTTAGTAAACTTCTGTGGGTATGCCTATTTTGAACTCTGGTAAGGAGCACCAATTTATAGATTTAGTTACTTAATATTCTTGTTACATCATTTATATTGCTTTTACAGTTTTCTAATTTCCTTCTGTGAAGCTGATCATGACAAACAACACAAATCTTACCAGAAATTATCAACAAGTACACAACATGGTAATTCAGTAATTAAAAAACTCTGCTTCACAACTCCGGGATCTGGGATTCAATCCTTATTTCTAGTCACTTTCTATCAGAGTTTGCATGTTCTGCCCATGTCCATATGAGTTTTTCCCAGGTATTCCAGCTTATTTCCACCTTCTAAAACATGTTGGTTGGTTGTTTACTCTAAAGTGTCCATATAAATTGCATTTACCACAGATCTTGTGACCTGATCATGATTGAAAAGTGGCCATGCTAACTAGTTCACCTATCAGTTAATAAATTAATAAATTAACATTAGATTAAATTCAAATAGCATGCACCATTTATGCTGGCATGGCACAAAGACATACAATTCTGCCTATGACAAATATCAACCTAGTTCAACTACCAGCTCTGGCACTTGCTGGAGAAAAGGATTAGCAAGAGATACTTTCTCTTCATACTAATTGTATTCAAATCTGGAAAACTTGCTCTTTGAAGTCTGTCCTCTCCTACATTATTAAAATATTGAACAAATGATGTGACAGAAAATGAGTGTACAACTCCATCCACAGACTGATTTGCTCCATTTATGTGTACAGAAAGACAAATTCTCAAACAGATGGCTATTGCCAGCAGACAAGAAATGCTATATTTATCTACTAATTTGATGTACACAGCAAAATATCCAACAACCATGATCACCAATTAACTTGTTTCCTTTCTCTAGTAGATCTTTCTCTAGTAGAACCTTCTATGTGCTACATGTATCATTGTTCTCTCACAGAGATGACAGAGATTACAGTTCCTAGTGCACACCATTCCATGTAGCTGCCATCCATTTTGTACAAATAGACTTCCAAACTTCCTTCTTGTCACCAGCCTTTGCCTCGTTTTAAGTTTGCTCATTTTGACAAAATGATATAACTGGCATGTAATGAGGTTGTCTGTCTTACTCGTGCATCTAAAGTGCTCCACTGATTTAACACGCCACTCTCTCCCTTTCCTTTCATACTCTTACTGAGGTATTTAATCTCTCTGTTTCACTTTCTCTCTTTTCTATAAGGTGATTAATGAAGTTATAACATTGTTTTGGTAGTCATCATCATTTACTGTTTTACATTCTTTCAACCTTTTTTAAAGTATCATTTTCTAGAATGATATTGAGCTGTCAGGGTGAGGGTTCTTTTGTGTTAGTTATCAGATAAAGGAGGCGGATAATGAACCCTTTTCAACCAGGCATAAGCAATGTGCAAAGCAAGTTCATCACTTCATAATCAAGAGATCTAGGCATAAATGAAAATAAAGTGCATCCACAAGCATCCACAATGCTAGAATGACAGTTAGCAAATAAGAAATTAATGAACTATACCTACAATCTGTAATAATGGTAGTAAAATAGCAGGAGTGATTTTTTTTTAAGAAATGTACCAGTTAGTCAGAAAAAAACAAAACTTGGTAGAAAAGTAGCCAATATATTAACAAAATCCTCTTCAGCAAATTGTATAATGGAACTAATGCTTCCCCTATTTTTAACCGAGTTACTTTTTCAGAACAGTCAAGCACATATCACATGTGTCATACACATGTCCTAGCACTCTTCCTTTCTCCATAGAATGGGTTATTTTTCCTGCCCAATCTACTTTGTTCCATACAATCCAACTAAAAACACTGGTACTCCTTTTCTCTCTGCTTTCAGGAATATATATTTTATTACAGTTCTTTGTGTCATACACATCAGTTTGTACAATTCATTTAAATGCCAAATTAAGTCTCATTGAAAACAAATCATACCATTGGTGGGCTGGGACGAGCCTGGTTAACAAAATGTAAATAAGTCAATAAATAGTTATTTTCCTCCAACTTACGTACAATATTAATGTTTAGAATGTATGTGGATCTGTCTTTGAAGAACTGGCACCTTTATTCTTAGAGTCCTCTATATATGTAATATGGTCTAATTTTATGAACACCACTGCATGGTCTGAAAGTAAAACTGATGAAGCTAGCAGTGCTATAACCTGTGTTTTGTCTTGTTTCACATTTTTATGAATACTATGTGTTAAACTGTATAAAAAGTAACCTCAAAGGAGCTATTTCATCTTTCACATGACAAGATAATAGTTAGGCCTCCAGGACTCCTTTAACTGAAAATAACTTTTTCCAAGAATTGTGGAAAACAACTGTAGATCTAAAATATGATTTACTACTGTGTGTGAGCAGTATCTCCAGGAATTGTGAAAAGGCACAATGTGCTATATTTATGTATGTTACAGTAAAAGACACTGAAAAAATGTAAAATGTTTCAGGGAGAAGAAAGGATATTGCTGTGATGAGGCAGACAATTCAGAGTTTCTGTAAATCAATGCAAAATTCCACCATTTGCTCTTCACAGCAGCAGAAGGTCACATAAAACTAATAATGTTTATCATTGGATCATAGGAAGTTACTAGGCTAATGGCCCTAGGGCCCTTATAAGCCTAGTCACGTTCTACCCTCATTTCCACTATCAGCACCTAATGCCCATATCCAAGAGGGACACAGGCAGAACCCCAGGGTGAATTTATGGTTGCCATCTAATCATCCAGATTGCGTTTGAAGAGGGCCAATGAGGTGCTCTGTTTGACATAAAGTGGGAGTCTGTTCCATAGGTCTGGTAACCTCTGGGAGACAAATCTGACCCTCCAACAGGTTCTATTAATGTCACATACTAGGTTATAGTCTTTAGAGCAAGTAACTCGTGTACCATTAGACTTGCGTATATGCAGTATTTCCAATAAAGCATGGTCAGAGATTGTCTTATATGCAAGGCAGAGATCGCCTCTGACTAGTCTTTATGAAACAGAATAAAGTGGCAGTGATTTCAGATGATTCACATAGGACAGGTGCTGAAGACCTTGAATTTTCCTTGTGAGGAACCTTTGTGGTTTCTCCAATTGCTGCAGGTGATTGGAAAGGTACAAACCAAAAGGGGCATTGTACTCAAGTATTGGCCTGATGATGGAAGAGTACAGGAAGGTTAGAACTTCTTTTTTTCTGGAGGCAATGTCCTTACTTATGAGATGAGCAATATAGAATGCCCTTCTTATCAGTGTGGAGGCATGAAAATCATAGGTAAGATTGATGTCAACCTGTGTGCCCAGGTCTCTCACCACTGAGTGAGTACTTAGGGTGTTGCTATTGATGTGGTAGTTAGCAGGAACATCACTCTTACTGAAAGGGATGATAATACATTTTTTGCATTGAGTTTAATGCCATAACTTTGGCACCAGTCATTTGTTCATGTAAGACCCTCTTGTAGGATGCTGACATCATTTGAAGATTATATAACCACTCCCAGTTTGCAGTCATCAGCAAACTTTGTCAGCCACAGACTTTAGTTTTTGCTTGTACTTCAGAGAAATAGATTCCAAAAAGTAGAGGTCCCAGGACTGATCCCTGTGGAACACCACTGGTTACAGGTCGGCTGTTGGAGGTGTATTCCCCTATTTTTGACTATATGTGCTCTATTAGTGAGCCAGTTAGTGACCCATCTAACAATATAAGGGTCGATACCTAGCTGGGTGAGTTTGTCAATGATGCCTGAGTAGGGGATAGTGTCAAAAGTCTTGGTTAAGTCTAGGTAAGCTGTATGCACAGACTTCCCCTCAAGCAAGGCATTGGTGACTGTCTCAAATAAGTCCACCAGGTTTAATAGGCATGGTCTCCATTCTAGAAATCCAAACTGAGTAGAGTCAAGTGTTTAGAGATTACCTATATCTTTGTTGATAAGGTCCATGATGATTCACTCCATGGCCTTGCAGATAAGGCTAGTCAGGTTAATAGGTCTATAGTTCCTGGTGTCAGTGGAAGTACCACCTTTGTGCAAGGGAATAACGGTGGCCATTTTCCATTTAGCTGGGACAAAGCCAGTGTTTAGACTATGATTGAAAAGAGTACCCCATGGTGTTGATAATTCTTATTTGAGTCCATGCAGGATGCAGCCTGAAATGTCTGCCAACAGGTTAGCAATGTCCACAGGCTCAGTATATGTGATATCATTAATTACCAGTTTGGCACAAATCTTCGCCTTTCCTTTTAGGTTACAGATGTAACTAAAGAATGCCTTATAGTTGTCCTTAGCTGAAGAAGCTAATTTGGATTCATAATTTGCTTTGGAGGACTTCACAAGAAGCTTTATTTCATTGTTTAAGCTGAGGAGGGAGTGTTTCCAATTTAGGGCTCCCTCCCTCTTACTCAGACAACAATTTCTTCCTCTTGTTGTAAAGCCTGTTAATTGACAGTTGTCCACCAGGCAGGTTTGCTCTTACTTGAAGTGCTTGTTTTGTTCCTATCAAGTACGGCTGAGTCAATGCAGTTATAGAGGTGTTTGTATAAAGCATTTGTGTAGAACTCTGCATAATTGCCAATTCCATCTAGGGGGTATATTGAAGCTATTTATACCATTCAGTAAGAGGTTATAATCTGCTTCAGAGAAGTTTTTTAGTGTAGTTGCTACTGGGGGGTAAGGTGCAATAGTTACTTTGAATGATACTGATTTGTGGTCAGATCTCACCAATTAAGACCTCACAGTGGGGGTGCTACAGTGGTCCCCCATATTGGTAAGCACTAGATCCAGGATGTTGGCACACCTTGTGTGGGGGTGTCAACCAGCTGGTCCAGGGCATTAGAGTTAATGAAATCAAGGAACTTTTGGGCAAGTGAGTTTGAGCACACTTAATTTACCCTGTCAATGGATGGGTAGTTAAAGTCACCCAAAACCATGGTGTTCGGATGTATCCTGATAGACTCAAGTAGATCCAAATAGGCAGAGTGAATGTCTTGATTCATTGAGGGGGTCCTGTAGTTGCCAATGACATGAATAGGTGTTCTACCAACAGTTAATTGAACCTGAAGTATCTCCAGGGAATCATACTGTTTAACCAGTTTGGAGGTGTGTTTATCTTTAATGAGTACTGCTATACTGCCTCCTTTAGTTTCCACACCTTCAGTTTGTGGTCTGAACAGGTGGAAGGAGATGTAACCCAGTATGGCTGGGTTGCTCTCCACAGCCTTGAACCAGGTCTCCACTCTAAAAGTGTCTTTATTTATTTTATTTATTTATTTAACATTTGTTGACCGGGCTAGTCCTCACTAAGATCCTATTCTAAGAATTTCCCTCTTCCTTCTTGTTACTCTCCTTCCATGAAAAAAAAATATTCAAACTCGAAAATTAGGGATGTGGTATTTTATTTGTATTTTATCTTATCTAAACTTTAATGTATCTGTCACTGAAATTAAATGCTTTGTAACTGTAATTTATTTTTGAATTTGTCTGTTCTTTTTGGAGCTTTTCTTCCTGGGCCTCTACTGAAAATGGACATATATCCAGCTAGACTAGCCCGGTCAACAAATGTTAAATAAATAAATAAAATAAATAAAGACACTTTTAGAGTAACAGACACAATGAGCTTTCAACCAGCAATTCCCAGCTTAAAAGGGTGTAGGCTATCCTCTCCTGCCACAAGAGGTTAGACCACAAATCTTCCTAATGTAAATTACTGGTTTGGAACCAAAGTGCTTAAACCATAACTAATGCACAATAAGCCTTCACCCAGCAAATCCCAGCAAAGAAGGGCAGACACTATCCTCTCCTCTCACAAGAGTGCAGACCACAACCCTTCTTAATGTAAAATAACTAGCCTGAAGCCCAAGTCTTTAAGCAAAACTAAGAGACTTAGAATAACAATTACAATTTAATCAGGCTGCTAACAAGCAGTAATAAACACAGCAGAATAAATGCAAATTAACACTTTTAAGAACAAGCAGCAAAAGCAAAATAAAATAATAAAGTAGGAAGAGACACAAATACAGTAGAAGGAGCTGAATAAATTGTACTTTTAGTAGTACGGGAGGAAAGAGAAGATAATTCAAGTTAAGAAACTAGGGGTGTGGGCCTTCCCAAATGAGCTTACTGCACACAGTAGAATAAGCTGCTGTAATAGTTATGTAATTCCAGGCTCATGTAATGAGTTTGTTTAGTAACATGATTGATTAATGTAAAGTGGAAGTGTGTGTTGTATCAGAAATGAAAAGGAGAGACATACTGTTATGCGAAGGAGATTCATGTGAAATAAACTGATGTGCACAGATTTAATGAAATTATTTTGTCATAATAAAACAACTTTTAGAGGAATTAGAATTGTGTAGTGTTGTATATGAAACAGCAAATACAAAAACAGGTAAACATGAGCCATGAGAAGCAAGAAAAGTAGGAGAAATGTTGTTGACAAGTCTTACTCAAGGAGCAGCTGTAAGCATGATAAAAGTGGTCACTGATTAAACAAATGTGCAGAAGATGTGGAAATGCAAATCATGTTGATAAGCAATATACATGACTGATTTACAACAAAAACAATGCTTAGAGTAGAACAAAGTCATGCTGAGGTGGCTGTTGAAATAGTTAATTTAGAAAAATATGCATAGCAGTCATAATGTACAAGAAAGAGGTGCAGAGAATTTAAAACAAGAGGCTCCATGTTCAGCTGCAGTTAATTGAATGTAAGCCCCTTTTATACTGGGTTGTTTGCCTTGCCAGAAGCTTAGTATAGAGAAAGGAATTCATAATATACATGTGCAGAGTGTTTTACCTTATAAGAATAGAGTATATATTTTTTAATAGTCTAGGATGTTTCCCAGGAGTTCATCATACAGGGCAGATCCAGCAGTTTTACTAGTTGTACAACCTCCAATGTAATTTCTAGCAGCCCTCGAAAGCAGAACAGAAAAGCAGAACAGAATGGAGAATGTGGCCATGCTTAAACAAACTGAACCCACTGAATAAGTGAACAGCATGGTTGCTGATGTGATGCCAGATATAATTTTTATATGCATAGATCCAGATGATCTTAATAAACTATAAAGAAGAAATCTTATTCACTTCATGCAATCAAAGACATTGGTTCAGAAATGCCAAGCAGAGTACATTTCATTGTTTGATGGTAACCATGAATTTCAGCAAATTCAGCATGATAAGGAACGTTCTAAGTGATGTACATTTATATGAACATTTCACAGGTTTCCATGAAATATTACATCAGTACCTGATAGGATACTGTCTGATGTACTGTGTTCATTGAGGCAATATAATCTTAGGTGGTACAGAGCTGAAATGCATTGGTCCTGTTTTAACTTCAGAGGACTTGAAACCAGATAACAAGAAGGCTGGAGCAGTTGTACATTTGTCTCTACCAAAAGAAGAATAGGAAATTATGATATTTCTTTGTATTATATAGTATGCTTCAAAGATTATTCTCAATATGTCTGAAATACATATGTCACTAAGGAATTTACTGGATCATTTTTCATAATTATATTGGAGTACAGAGCAATACAATATCCTTAAACTGCATAAATGGTTAGTGACAGAACCACCTGCAAAATGAAATATTTTGATGTTAATAAACCACTTACATTTTAAGAAAATGCAATCAAAACAAACTAGTGGAGTGATTTTGAATGAGAATAAACTGGCAGTCTATGGGTTCTGAGTTTTTATTTATTTTATTTTATTTTTATTTTACATTTGATAACCGGGAAAGTCCGACTGGACACAGGTCTATTTTCAGCAGAGGCCTGGGGAGATAAGCTCCAAACAAACATATACAGAATAACAGGCAATTACATGGAACATTTGTTTCATGTTATGATTGCATACACACAAGGAGATGATACATACAGCATGGAATACATTAAAGTCAAACATTGATAGAGCATCAAAAGAAATCTACTCAAAAGACCTAAAAAGAGGCAGAATTTCGTATTCATGAAACAGACTGTCAGAGTAGTTGGGGTACATAGGAGTTACCTTTTAAGGGTTATCCTGGAGAATAACGTGAGCATAGCCAAATATTCTGAAAATGTTTTTTCAGGAGATTTTTAAACTGAGTAGTGGAGGTGGAGGTTGTATGGGTTGGTAGGGTGTTCCGTTTTATTATTTTTATTTTGTCATTTTCATGTGTTACATAATGTGCTACTTCTGTATTAGCACTGTGTGTCTCTGAACTGCCCACTTCCTGCACATCTCTGCTCATCCTGTTACTTCAGATAGTGCTGCATGCTATTTATTTCCAAATCACCCATTGAATCTCTTGCTTTTGTTCTTTAGAAGATTATTCAGAAATCCATACTGATATGTACACTGCATGCACTGGAATGCTAGTATTGAAAAGCATCATTAAATGCTGTGTGAAAGGTTACATACAACTTGAGTGTTAATAAACACCTTTAGTGATATTGCAATGTCAAGGAAACAAGGCTTGCATTATTCAGAAACATATTATTATTAAAAGTTTATTAAGTGAAATAATATCTAAAATACTCTGTACTGAAATGTCTGTACAATTATATATATATATATATATATATATATATATATATATATATATATATACACACACACACACATACAACACACACACACACACACACTGAAATGTTTTAAATGATCTACTTCAACATTAATAGAATATTATTTAGGTTCATAAGTAGGTACTAGGCTATCTGCCCGAAGGCATTTATAAGCCTAGCCAGAATGTGTTGGCTTTCGCTGCCCCCTTAGATTAGTTCTCTGTGCCTCTGTCCAGCAGAGCCACTGAAGTGATCCCCGGGGTAAACTTTCTGTTTCCCATCCACTCGTCAAGGTTTCTTTTGAAGAGTGTTAGCAAGGAGCTCTGCCTAATGTAGACTGGAATCTTGTTCCAAAGCATGGGAAGTCTCTGGGTCAGGAATCTATCCCTCCAGCACAACTTGTTTATTGTTGTGGTGAGGTTTAGATCCCTAAAGCATGTGGCTCGAGGGGATAAGGTTTTCTTTAGGTGGAGCATGTCCATCAGTTCTGGGTTGGACATAGCCTTGTATGTCAGTCAGAGATCACCTCTGAGTAGGCGGTATGCAACCGAGTACAGCTGAAGTTTCTTCAGTCGAGCTGCATAGGGCATCTGTTTGAGGCCAGTGATCCCCTTGGTGAGGTACTTCTTTGGTCTTTCCAGCTGTTGCAGGTGTCTTGTAAGGTACATCCCAAATGGGGCATTGTACTCTATGGTGGGTCAGATGAGTGATGAGTAGAGGGACACAATGACCTCTTTTGATCTGGATGCAAACCCTTTTGTGATTAGGTGGGCCAAGTAGAAGGATTTTCTACCAACTTTGGCAATGTGATTATCAAAGGTGAGATTATTATCTACTTGGGTCCCCAGATCCCTTATTATGTCTTCCATATTTAGGGGACTACCACCTATGTGGTAGTTTGTGGGTACTTTGTTTTTTCCAAAGGGGATGACTATGCACTTTTTGGCATTTAGCTTGAGGCCATGATTTTGACACCAGGTATCCATCTCAGTGAGACCCTTTTGGAGGATGTCTGTGTCAGCCAGAGAGTCAATTATAGCCTCTAGTTTGCAGCCGTCTATGAACTTGGTCAGCCATAGTCCTCCTGTGCTTGCCTGTACCTCTGAGAAGTATATGCCGAACAGGAAGGGTCCTAGGACTGAGCCCTTGGGAATGCCAGTTGTAACCGGTTTAGAGTCGGACCTAGCTCACACAGTTCTCACCATGTGGGTTCTGTCCGTGAGCCAGTTGGCAACCCATCTTGTGATGTAGGGGTTTATGTTCAGGCTGGTAAGCTTGTCTATAATACCAGAATGGGGAATGGTGTTGAAGGCCTTAGCGAGGTCTAGGTAGGCTGTGTGTATCACCTTTCCCTCATCTATAGCCTTGGTAACTGTCTCAAAGAAGACCACCAGGTTTAGGAAACATGATCTGCCCTTAACAAAGCCGAACTGGGTAGGGTCCAGTGTTTGGACATTCCCAATGTCTCTGTTAATGAGTTCCATGATGATGTGCTCCATAGCCTTGCAGACCAAGCTAGTCAGGCTTATAGGGCAATAGTTCCCGGGGTCTGTTGTGGTACCACCTTTGTGGAACGGAATAACCATTGCTGTGTGCCACTCTATGAGTATGTAACCTGTGGAGAGGCACAGTCTGAACAGTGTGTTTAGGTGAAGGGTTAGTTCGTCTTTGAGCTCATGTAGGACACAGCCTGGGACACTGTCCGGTCCCATTGATGCTGTGTTTTTGGCTTTGGAGAGGGCTGTTTTAACCTGCCTGTCTGTGATTTCAGAGACTCTATATTCTTCCGATATGGTTATGGGCCCTTTTGGGGGTGAGAGAGGGGTGAAGTTTGCACTGAATCTGTCTGCCAGGATGTTGGCGATATCAGTCGGTTCAGTGTATTTTGTGCCATTCTGCACTAACTCAGAGTATATCTGAGCATTGCCACTTAGATTCTTGACATAGCTAAAGAATGCCTTGTGGTTATCTTTGGGGTCCTTGGCAATTTTTCTTTCAAAGCTGACCTTGGATGATTTTATGAGGGATCATAGTTTCTTGCTGATACTGATCAGGGATGTCTTCCCTTCTTGGGATTTTACTCTTTTCTGTACTAGTTTCCTCCTTCTACTGTATAGCTTGTTTATGGCAGGAGTCCGCCAGACTGGTTTCCTTTTCTTGGAGGAGTGAGTCTTGGTTTTTGCTTGGGATGGCACAATCCATGCATTCTTGTAGGTGCCCATAGAATGCATTAGTAAAGGATTTTGCAGCTTGCACAGCAATATCCTTCAGTATGGGGGCTTTGAAATTTTCCACCTCTGTCTTAAGTAACGTGAAATTTGCTTTTGAAAAGTTTTTCACGGTGGTTTCCTTGTCAGAGGGTGGGTGTGGAATGTGGATATCTAAAGTGATTTGTTTATGGTCAGATCTAACCAGCAAGGGGTTGACCTTCGGTATGGAACACCGGTCGCCCATGTTGGTGATGACCAGATCCAATATGTTGCACCTCTGGTGGGAGTGTTGACTAGTTGAACCAGGGCGTTTGAGTTTATAAATTCTAGGAAATGTTGGGAAAGGGAGTTAGTACTTGAGTAGTTCTCCCAGTTAATGTTTGAGTAATTGAAATCACCCAATATTAGGTGTTTGGTAGGACCTTTATGTTTCCCAGTGTTTCCAGAAATGTGGAATGGGGTTCCTGGGACATGGTGGGTGATCTGTAGCAAGCTACAATTTGAACTGCAGTTTTGCCCATTGTTAGTTGCACGAGGATGATCTCTGAAGCATCGTGCTGTGCCATTAACCTGGAGGTGTGGGTATCCTTGATGAATATGGATACACCCCCACCTTTTGTATTTCAGTTTGGGTTCTGTTGCCGAAATGTATGGTATGAGTTGTAGCCTGGTAGTGCTGGGGTGCTCTCTGGAGCCTTAAACCAGGTTTCTGTTACTGCACATATACCGATTTTCTCCATACTGAGGAGTGCCTCGAGTGCGTGCATTTTGAGGTTTAGACTTATGGCATTGAGTAGCATTACCCTCAGTTTTTTTGTTACTTGTGCTATTTACGGCAGTGGGTTTGTCTTTTGAGCCTTGCCTAAAAAAGGCACTATGGGGGTGGCAAGAGCCTTGGCCAGTATTCAAAAGCCTAAGGGTGACAGGTGCAAGCCATCTCTAGTGAAGCAGCGTGGCTTGTCTAGCATGTCATCCCAAGGGGACAGACACTGGACCCCCTTTGAATGACACCAGAAATTTAGCCAATTGTTGAAATTGAGAGGGTTCTTGGTGAGGGCAGGATGCTACTCAGGGTCAGGGACATACCGGCCTGGGCTACGTGATCAGAGTGCTCTTCCATGTCTCTTTTCATGTAGTCCTGGGAGGTACAGCTCAGGTCATTCATACCAACATGGACAATGACAGAGTCATATTTGTACTTGTTCTGGAGTGACCTGATTGCTTGTATTATGTGGCAGATCCTGGCACCCGACAGGAAGCTAACAGTAACCTTCTCCTTATTCAGCCTAGTGAGTGGAACATCAGTGTGCCTGACTATAGAATAACCTATTACTAGTATGTTGGATATTTGTTTTGCCTTAAGGGCTGTGATTACATGGCACACTGGTTTTGTGAAGTATGTGTTTCATGGTTTGTGTTGGGGGGGTGGAGGTTGCTTGGTTGTTTGCTTTGGAGGTCTCTGTTGGTTTTGTAGATTTTTATTTAGAGCCTCCAAGTATGTTTTCATGTATTTATGTGTGTTTTTTGCTGGTGCTGGTTTAATGGGTCTATGTGAGACTGGTGGTGTGATGCAAGTATTTCCCTTCTCCTCTTGACTGTCTGATCCAGTCTTGGGTTGAGAGAGCTTAGCCTCCAGTTTGGCTATATAATAGCATTTCTCGCATGTATTAGTGTTTGGTGGTAGGAGGAGAGGATTGTCTGTGTACATGAGGCAGTTGTAACATTGCCTCAAAATGCCCAGATTCACCAGTTGCACTGGAAAGTACACCAGAAACTGCCCTTTGAACATGCTGGATAGGTACAGTGAACTGTTTTACTGGATGGCGGCTGGTAAGGTCGAATAGAGAGCCTTGTCCTTCTGTACAGTACAGGAGGGTCTAGTGCTAGGGTTTATAAGTGCTTGCTATAAGTTTTGAGCAAGTGCAGGGCTGAGAAATGAATGTCTTGAGTGCTTAAGTTGAAAGTTTGTCTAGTTCCAAGGGAAAAATTGAAGAGGAGACTTTGTGGAGCCAGGAATAGTTTTACCCTAGCTAACCGATGCTGCCCTGCACAAAAAAATGGGCAAATGCAGTATTTATAGCAGGGAAATGGAAGAGATAGAAATTAGCCCAAAATGGCCAATAAACTACTAATTTCTGGGCTGAAACCATTCCTCCAGGGACACTTAGGCTGCTCAAAGCTCCCCTCTCTCACAGGTAAACAGAGATACTTCCTTCTATCCAAGTAAGGTATGGGCAAACACAGAGATTTGTAACACAGCCCTGAATTCAGCACCGACCTGAAAACTGGACTATACTAGCTTAGAAAGGTGGGAAACAAGGATATCTATCTATATATATATATATATATATATATATTATATTTTTTTCCCAGAAAATAAAGCAGATACAATAAAAAAAACACTTCAAATGCACAGAAAATGATACTTATATGTTATATATCACATATCAGAGTTGTAGTCAATGCCCCTAGGAATAAGGTAGGAAGAAACACAAATACAGTAAAAGCAGATGAATAAAGTGCAATTATATATATATATATATATATATATATATATATATATATATATATATATATATAAAACAATAGAAAATGAACAAACTAATTTAAACACGTTACACAATTAACCAGAAAACAGCTCAAAACTGAGCCCAGTTCCAGCAGTCTTCAATCAGGCAAGTTCTAACTGCACACTCCTACTACTAGGGTGCAGGGGAACCTTCTCCAAAAAAGATGGCCTGGATCAGTGCTCAAGTTATACAAACAAAGCTAGATTCAGCAGGCCTGAATCTGGTCTATGCTACAGCAACAAGGCACACCAATTTCAGAAAGAAACAGTTGAAATAAGCAGGCGCAATAAGCCTGTGACCAGAAATTCTCAGCTCAGAAGGGCAGAATCCAGCCTCTCCTCCCACAAGAGTGCAGACCACAACCCTCTTAATGTAGAATAACTGTCCTGAAGCCCCAGTGCTTAAGCCAGAACTAATACACTTTTAGAAGAGCAGACACTGGGCCTTCAATCAGCAATTCCCAGCTTAGAAGGATGTAAGCTACCTGTCCTGCCACAACAGTGCAGACCACAAACATTCTTAATGTAAAACAACTGGTATGAAGCCCAAGTGCTTAAACCAAAAGACTTAGAATAACATTTACAATATAATCAGGCTACTACCAAACAGTAATAAATGCAGCAGAATAAATAAAATTGAGTACTTTTAAGAAAAGCAAAATAAAGTAGGAGAAAACACAAATACAATAAAAGCAGCTGAATAAAGTGCAATTTTTTTTAAGTGCAAGGAGAGAGGAAGGAAGAACCTAAGTGGGTTGGCCTTCTCAAATCTTCTCTCTGTATTAAGTTGAGTGAACATTAGACACAGGATATGATCTCACTGTACTCGGTTAAGTGACCAAATGAGATAGACCCAGGAGGAGTGTTCTAATACAGACTTACAGGAGGCACAGGCAATTCCAGAGCCACCAACACTAATACCAACACAGGAACAGGGAGTGTGGGTGGGGAGCTAACTGCAGAGAGACACACAGCACACTGTTCAATGAAACACACAATTAGGAAACAGAAAAAATGATAATACAGTACTTTTAAAACTGCAAGTTTGTACTTAACAGAAGACTAAAATACACCACTGCAAGTTTTACTTAACTTCAGCTTCTAATGCAGATGTTTGTAGCTAAGCAAGTCTCTCAGAAGTTGAGCATACAATAAAAATGTCTTTCTAAAACAAGAGGATGAAACATAAGCATATATATATATATATATCTTTAAATAATTTCTGAGTCCCACATGTATGTTAAGTGGTCTGGTTTCCTTTAATGCTGATGGAGTTGGCAGCACTACAGCTTGTATCCCATGTCTTTTTTATATTTTGAATAGTAAATGTTACACTGCTGAAGATACCACATACAAGAAATTCACAAAAACTGGCCATTGTATTATCTCATTGGCTATTTTCTTACTGTAAGTTTGTCTTCCATTTATGAGTATGTGGTAAACATGTTTTGCTAGCTGACAACCTGCAAACCAAGAAAAGTCAAAACTGCTCTCCAGCCTTCTTTGTAAGGCTGTGTTAACAACAGGTGAACTCAGATTAAGCAATATGTAGTCCTCACCTTAAGCCAACTTGACCTACAGTCCTTAACACTCATTCAAGAAATCTAAAGATTAGATAAAATTATCCTATAGGGGGAAATTACTCAGCATCTGCAGTCCATTTATTTCCAAGTAATATTTATTTTTTTGTTGCTTGGGAAATACATACTAAAGTCAGCCAACTGACTTGCAGTTCTTTAATATTGGGTCTATATTATATATTCGAAGCTTCAAAATTTCGAACCTCATATGTTCAACAACATATGAATGAAACTTGAATCTTCGAATATATAATAAGAATGTAAAACAAAACACTTACCTTAACGCTCTGAGCAGCCCCCCCCACACCCCCTACTTAAATATACCAACTCCAAGACCTTACTTCAGTGCAGAAAAGGGAAATGTTCCCGTTCTGCATGTACGGAGCCATTGCCTTTCACTTTTGAACTTTTCAAAGTTCGGTCATATGGTGTCGACCACATGACATTCGAACTTTGAAACGGTCGATAATTTAATAGGGACCCCCTTAATATTCACTCATTTAACTATACTTTAGCTTTTGTAGAATGGTATGTGCCATTGTCTAATTGCACACAATGACCCCTGTGTCTCAAGATAAAATAGACTGTAAGAACACTTGCAGTGAAAGCAAGTTCAGTCTTTAGTTTCATGTGGTGCTTTGATGTCTTCCATGCAGTCCTCTAAGATTTCTGTATTTTAAAGTTTTATATCTCTATTGGGCCTTCCTGCCTGTAGATGAGCTAATTATTTGCCATCACAGAGATGTCTCCTCTGATATTCTGTGTGCTTTTCTTCCTCTACCACAAAGGCAAAACATAGATATTTATTTAAAACTGCTGTGTTTTCTTCTGCACTGTTCCGTCATATTACATTTCATCACAGGCACAACAAAGTGGTAAAATCACAATTGTGTGACATAAAGCGCATAATGGATTTATAGTTAGATCCTGAGGGTGAATGTACTAAAATAATGTGATAGAAGTGCTAACTACTGACAAATATAAAAGATCTTTATACTTATTTAAACAGTAGGTGTGCCAGACCGACCCTGAGGATTCTAAATGTTTTGTTACACTAGTAGAAAGACTACTATTCAGTCAAACTGTGTAAACAACTGAGCAGCTTAAATTTATAGCAAAATATGCGTCAAATTTTGGCAGCAAAAAAAAGTATCATCTGCAGACATAGTCTGTTTTACATATGGAAAAAATAGTCAAATGATTAGATTCTGTGCTAGCATATCTCTCAACCTGGAAACATCAAAAATCTGGAGAAAGGCCCATGAAAAATAGGTACAAATCTGTATGCTGATTAATGTAACATTTGCATATATAATTATTTAGCCCCACCCACTCCGTTGGAATTGGGGGATACCAACTTTCAAACACAAACTGAAGAACAGACAACCAAAATATGGCCCCAGACTCTGTAGTAAATGGTAACCTTTTTTTTTTTTTTTTTTTTTTTTTTTAAATGTGCAGCAATGATGTTCACTGAGAAGTAAGATGATGAACCTTAGCATTTTGTTTTTGGTGATTTGAAATATGTGGGTTTTGTGGTAAAAGTAGTGCATGTTACATGTAATGGTAGGCAATACTCTAATTTTAGCAAAAGGATATTATAGTTTGCTAGGACGTCCAAATGTCATTCTTCCTGGCCTACTGATCAGTGATGTAGCTAGAGTTTGTGCTTCCCGGAGCTGTCTTTGATCTTGCTGGCCTCCCCCCCCTCAGAAAATCATGGTCGAATGGGGACCTCCTGTAAACAGCCCACCCCCTGCAGCCATTCCAATGTCCCATTACTTGGCTATTTCGCCCCATTTACCATAAGCACTGTAATGTGCATACTGCTTTAATTCTACAATGATCATATACACACAATTCCATAGGAGAATGCTTACCAACCCAACTACTTTCTGTGTTCCGAAAAGACCCACCAAAACAGCTATTCAACCCCTATAGCCCATTATTACTATTTTTACAATTCTGATGAGAAACAATACTGACAGGGTGGCATTATCACAATTTATCAAAATCATGCCTGTATACAGCAAACTGTATAAATTACATTTATACCATCCAGCATCCACTCAGTACTGTCTGCAGTGGTTCCATCCATATAAGCAGTAAAAACATACATTGACAAAATTTGCGTACACTTCTAACTAAACTATATCAACATCATATCAGATCACTACATAACCTCTCCCCACCAACATCGCATTTAATTTTTTTTTTTGGGGGGGGGTCTTTATCTCTTGACATCTTACTTTTAGAATCGGAGACAAGCCCAGAAATAATGCGGGACAATCACATACAGGGACTTCTTAAAATATTAGTACTATTAACTTGAAATGTAGACAGAATATTGTTTGTCTTGCATTTTTGGTTGTAATTCTCAACATTTTTCATTATTATGTGCAAGCAATCCACAATCTTTTCTCCCCACATCATCAGTTCTAGAAAAAATTATGAGTTTTATAAGGGGTTTCAGCCCATATGAGGGAATACTGAGGACACGTTGTGTGTGCGTTGGGAGGGGGGGGGGGTTGTTCACTTTTCCCCTACTTCAAAGCCATGATGACATAGTTTGCTTTCACTGTTGAACTGCTGCAAAACCAGATAGTATTAGATTTGTCTGCACAGCAGGCACCATCCCCCTTGTTCTATTGCCTAATTTAGAATGCCTGTGCCTATGCAATAATAAATGTTCAGAGTGTCCTTTTAATTAGTTGAATAGCACATTTCAGAAACTTATCCTGCACTAGCAACACACATAATATAATCCCTTATTTTTTTTTTTTTTTTTGCAAATATATGCCCATTGCCCACTACCCAAACTAGTCTGCATCACTGACTTGTCCACACTTAATGTGTACTGCAAATGTTGCTTTTATTTTCTGATGTTTGGGATGAGGACAATCTTTAAATTTGATAGCTGACTTGCAACCTCGCTCACACTATCTTGACAAGCTTGGACGGGAAGCACCCTCTGTCAAATTTAAAAACAAGCCTGCCTATGTATTTGATTGGCTATGCTGGCTATATCATTCAAATGCGTTCTCGACGGTGATTAGAGTTCAAAGCTGCCAAAAATTAAAGGTCGTTGTTAGGTGAGTTTGGCTATGTACTCAAATTACAACGAGCATGTACGTTGTATGATATATATATATATATATATATATATATATATATATATATATATATATATATATATATATATATGGAAATTTGCTGAGCTCAGCACTTTTTTCACAGTAAAGAAAACACTTTGCTTTTTATTTAACGTGCAAAGAAATTTATAGGCAAGAGATCATTACATGTTTCAAAGTAATGACTTTTAAGATTCAACCATGCAACTTATGTTTTAAACCAAAAATATAATGTTTAGATGTACCATGTAGCATTGTCATGTAAAAGTACATGAGAAACTTTAAGTTGTTGAGTCAAATTACTCTATTTGATGACACCTTTGGGAGCTTTTTAATATCTAGTAAACTTGAGGCTAATGAAAAAAATTGCTGGCTATTCGCTGCTTTTTTTACTCCAAGTGAGAAAGCAGCTGAGCTTCCCCATTTTCAAAGCAGTCCAACCTTAGGGGCTGTCTAGCTGGCTTGATCTCGGAATATCTGGCAGCAAATGCTAGGATTGTTAGACTTTGCAGAACTTGCAGACGATTAAGCTACCTTTGTTTATTTCCACAATCCCCTGCAATTTGCATAGGAACACAGCACACAGAAGGCGGTGGGACGCGAAAGTTGGAACCCACCCCGGCTCTGTGAGTTGGTGTGGATGCAGTGGGGAGGGATATTGATAAAGGTAAGGGGGGTCCTTGGCTCCATTGTGTGAACCATGGAAAAAAATGAATCAGTCCTTGATGAGTTTAATGAGCACTGCCACTGACCCTTTTATAGCCTTAGTAGTGTCCACGCTAGTGAATCAGACATGAATGGACTAAGTCCATGTGGCATCCCTCCTCTTGAAAATACATGCTATTTTCAAGTTAAAGAGACAAATACCCAGAATCCTTGCAAACATAGCAGTTTTACTGCAACTGACAATTTATTTGCTGTGTGTGTGTGTGTGTGTGTGTGTGTGTGTGTGTGTGTGTGTGTGTGTGTGTGTGTGTGTGTGTGTGTGTGTGTGGTCCTCCTTAAAGGAAAAGACACTGCCAGCACAGAGTGTTTTTTGTAATTTATTGTTGAAGTCTTTTAGTCAGCAAAGAAAAATCAAAATTTAAAGGGGCCCAATTGGGAATTCGTGGCACCCTATTATTTTGAGTCCAAAAACTGGAAATAGGATTCAGTACAGTTGAGAGGTATGTGTGCTAGTGATAGTTACTCTACTGCTCCAGTGAAAAGTATTATCTCTACAAACTACCACTGATGTTATGCCTATAGAAAGTGATAATTTATCTGCTAAAATAACTGAGACTGGATTCTGTTACTGTACAGCTACAAATTTAGTTGTGAACTGCGTTCACTGGTGGTTGAGAGCTGCAAGGACTGCTATGTTTAGGCAATATAGTCATTGTAGTAAAGGAGAGGTATGTTTGCATGTAGAAGGAAAATCTTTACTAACAAAACAATTGAAGTGCTATGCACTCAAGACATAAGCAGTATGCTGTCACTCATCTAGAAGTACTTACTGTCTTTGGAAAGGTAGTTAATCATGTCATAGTACCAATTCAACAAATGCATGATAATATGGAAGTATTTTCCCCCGCTTCAAAGATCTGTAGAAGTATTAGGAAGAAGTAGTCCTTTTGCTAGACCATACTATCAGTATGGGAAAGGGAACCAGCAAGTGAATAAGCCTACAGAGACACCTCTGCTAAGATTAGAAAGTCAGGTGAAGCAGGGTGGGTCACTACACATTCACTGGAGTGTATGAATCCAACAAAGGTCAGGGCATAGTGTTTGAAAGCCCTGAAGATACAAAACTTTGGCCAAGCATACAGACAGAAAGAGGACTTATATTTATAGAGATATGCCAGCATACACCTAGGACAGAGCAGTTTGAAGGAGAAGAAACCATAAAAGGGAGTTAGGCAATAAGCTATGGCAACCTGTAGCTGAGAGTAAAGGTATCACTGCAGTCCAACAATATTGCAAAGCCGAAAGTAGAAATGACATGCAAAGGTGAAAAGAAGGGATCACTCATTTTAATCATGGTTAAAGAGTGCATATCCTGAGCAGAATTATATACTTTAGGTCAAGCTAAAATGGAAAACCCCAGAAATGTAGAATTCTGCATGGCAGGTGAAGTTTGAGGGGGCAAACTTAACTGTGAGAAAAATGTTATTGGTGTAATTAAAGAGGACGATGTGGTACCAGGTCAGAGCTCCCAGTGTTAGACAAAAAGAAAAACACATTTATTTACCAGAAAAGTCCAGCTTGGAGCAAGATAATTTCCAGCAGAGGCCTAGAGAGAAACTCTCCAAACACATCTTTTCAATGTGGGAGGAAACCCACACAAACACAGGGAGGACATGTAGACTCTGCACAGAAAGCATCTCAGCTAAGAATCAAACCAGAGAACCTTTTGCTGTAAGGTGACAATGCTAACCACTGCACCACCTGGGAAGATCATATGCAACAAGCAACTATAAGTAAGGGAAACAATAAAACTGAAAACAAAATGTGTTCTGATGTACACTTTTTAGGAGAGAGGTAGCCTAGAGAAGAAAAAGAAAGTGAGACAGTGTGGTGTTCATTTACCCTGAAATAAAGAACTTTCGACATAAAGGACAGAAAAAGTGGTTGGCGTATACTGATTGGTAAGACAACCATAAACAGGCACCTAACAATATTCCTTTTGAGCCAAAAATAGAGGAAACCTAAGCAAAAGGAAGACAGATTACAAATAAAACTAATAAGGCAGAGATAGCAACTTACACTAAAGAATGCTAGTATGAGTTGCCTTCTGTAGTAGAAGAGTAAGACGCTGAGATCCTTGGTACCTGTGATGGTAGGGAAGGAAACAACAACTTTTAACTCATGACAGGGTGACCTTGAGGAAACTCTAGAAATGGCTGATTGTCAGGATAAGCCGCTCTCATTAAAAAAAAAACATGCTGGGAAATGACACTTTGAGCACAGGAAAAGATGCTAAACAAGATGTTCCTATATCTTAATCGTACTTTGACTTACAGAATGACTGGTTGCACAGAGTGAATAAAGGTAGACAGGAAGCAGTACACCAATTGTTGATGACCAAGCTTTCAGAAATCTAATGTTGAGATTAATGTATATCCATGCACTAAGGGGACAACTAGCAATGAATAAAATGGAGCAATGATATTAGCAATGTTATACTAGACAGACATAATGAAAGAAGTTGATAACGCCTGTGTTGGATGCCCTTGTTATTAGAAGACAGTCCCACACTTAGGTTTTAAGCATCCATCGATTACAATGTTATTTGAATGTATTACTACAGGCATTGGCCTATTGGTAAAATCCAGTTATGTGCCTCAGTACATTTTAGTTATTCTGGACTATGTAAATTAGTACATTGAAGTTATACCACTATGTATGGCTAATTCTAAAGTAAAAGGTATAGCTAAGGAACATGTCTTATTATTTTACAGAGTACATATACAAAAGGAAATATTTACTTATGTGTTATTAGACATTGCCAGAGAAACTTGTGAACAAGGGAAATCCCCATTTAAAAATGTCACAGAAAGCTATAACAGCTTACAAGGCAGGCTGAAAATGGTGATGTCTATACTATAGAAGTTCACGGAAAGGGCCAAACTACACAATGAGTGATGTATAACAGAAATGCAAGGACAAAGGAATTTAAAGCTGGAGAGTGGGTATTAGTTTTGATCACTCTAAAGAAAACAAATGTTGGATAAATATTAGAGTTCATCTGAAGTAACAGAAAAATTTAATAAGGCTGCTACGAGTTAGGCAGACTGGTAGTAGTAGACCAGTAAAGATATATCACATCAACATTCTGAAGCCACAGAAGGAAGTACATACCTCTGTAATTAGTCTAGCTGCAGAGGCTAATAACTCTGACGAAGAAAGAAATATGATGTCAATGTCTGCAGTTTAGGCAAATGATACACTATATAAGCCACAGGCATAAAAAATAAAAACAAAGTTTCTGTTAAATAACAATTAAGTGTTTTCAGAGTTACCTGCAAAAACAAACCTGATTCAACACTGTGATGCCAGTGCACTGGCCCAGTAATCAAGGAGCCTCAGTCCTCACCACTAACACCAGTGAGGGGCATCCACATTGGGAGGATAACAAGTACATACACAGTAAAGTACAATTTCCCTTAAGAGCACACAGAGATCACAGTCAGTCTGGGGCTGGTTTCACCCTTTCTCTCCAAATCCCCAGTAAGACTCCCCACTGGCACAGCTATATGGTTCACATCTCAGCCGAGTAGTCAAGCCAAAACCTCCAGCACCCTCTCTGTCCAACGAGTGCTTCATGTCCCTGCCCAAGCAGCTGGCTGACACACACACACACACACACACACACACACACACACACACACACACACACACACACACACACACACACACACACTAAGATTTGATTTATATACAAACACACAGACACTCCTGGGGAAGGCTGGCACAGGCTCCACAGCTGTGACCCCTTTCTGCTCAAACTATAAGGTAGTAATCACTGCCACCAGCTACTCTTATCAGCTACTAATAAGGCCCTTCCCAAAGGGTGACCAGTTTCACTGTGCAATATTACTGTTATCCAAATAGTGAGTGTGCCGAACAGCAAGATTATTGGAGTGGCTTGGACAGTATCACCAAATACATGCAGGTACTCTAGAGCTTAAATTATCTACACAAAACTGCCACAGTTGAAAGGTTTAAAAATATTTAATACTAAATAATAAAAACACAAGACAATACTTATTACTTCAACACAATGACATTACAGAGTTCAGAGATCACAGGAAACTTTAAAAACAATATTTTAGGACAGTCTGACTAAATATAGAAAAACAGCGAGACTAATCTGGTTAAATTCCTATCTAACTCTAAGAGAAATACTAAAGTCTAAGATCCTACTTACAGAGCAAAGCAAGTGCTGGTGAGCTGATGTCATCTTCAGACAAAATCCAAAATGCCCAGTCTTCCTCTCTAAATCTTAAATTGATAACACCCAGTAATGCTGAGTCATTTCACATTATATCATTTTTATCACTTTTCCTGAAGTTTCCCAGGCTCACAGAACTCAAAATTTAACATTTGTTTGTAATCTTGCACCTGCCAGGAAACCACAGCAATAAAGGACACAACATATAAAACATAGTAATTAACTTTTGTCCTAAGACTATAGAAAAAACTTTTAAGTCCAGTCTGTCTCCGAGCTTGAGATCAGTCACAAAATGCTTCACTTATCAGGTTTCTTCCAGCAGGGTGTACTGTGGTTACATTTTTGAAGCTCAGAACATAGCACAGTTTTCTTACATTTGTTACACAAGCCTGTGGATCATATTAATATTTACAATGACATAGAATTATTTACAAAATTCTATCTAGTTAGGCTGGCAGCCTTCACAAACACCATATTCAGACCAGTCTAGGAGAAAAAGTTAATAGTTAAATACTAGGCAATCAGTCTGCAGACTATTACATGCATAGCTAATAATCAATGGCCAAATGTACGAACCAAACCCTGTACCTTGTGTCTGTGAGGTAAACAGCTTAACCATTATGACAACCCCCTAACCCAAGTTTAATGCAAAAACAGAATACTGAAGTCACAAAGAAATTCAGTGAAAGTGGAAGTATGCAAGATGTTTAAAACAGGAGTAACAGCAGAGTCAACTAGGGAGTTGAACAGTCCTCCAATATTAACTTCTAAACCTGATGGAACCATCATATTCTGTAATGGTTTTAAGAAGCTGAAAAGCATCTCATTATGTGACAATTTGTTAACATCTAGGGTAGAAGAAATTATAGAAAGAATGGAGAGGGCTATGTTCCTAACTACGCTAGATTTCCCCAAGGAATATTTGTCAAATCACTCTAACAACTGAAAATAAAGAAAAAACAGCTTTGTTAGCACATGAGGTTTTGTTTCAGTACACCATACTATATTTTGGGTTACACGATACCTCTGCAACTCTTGGACTGAGGCCTAAAGTTCCATGGCCACTATTCAGCTGCTTACTTAGATGATATAATCTACTCTTATAATTTGCATTCTCATCTGACCAAGGTGCTAACTGCATTAGATGCCTTAAAATAAGCCTGATCAACTGTTAATGCCTCCAAAAGAAATATAGGCATCATGGAGGCTAAGCACCTAGGGTTTGTAATAGGAAGAAAGATTAAGTCCCACAAAGAAAATACGGCAACATCAGCAGCAGTAATAACTGGCCTGCACCATACATTAAGGAACACATGAGGGTGTTCTTGGGATTAGCTGACTATTATAAAGACGTTGCACTCCAGTTTTGCAGCACTAGCATGGCCCTTCATAGAGCTACTTAAGGGGAAGATATAAGTAAATTGGAGAATGTAAGTCAATCTGCTTTCAAGAAGTTAAAGGAAATATTATGTTTAGCACATTTATTTGCATCACATGATGTTAGCAATCTGTTTATTGGCTATACTACCCATCAGAGTTAGGTGTAGGAGCATATATATAACAAAATTTGGACAGGGAGGAATATCCAGAATGTTATCTAAATCAGAAAGCAAGCGAAGCAGACACTAAGTATTCGACAATTAAAAGAGAATTCATAGCTATTAAGTGGACACTTGCCTCCCTAAAATACAATTACCAGGGAATGGATTCAATTTAATAACATGCTGTGTTTCTCTTGAATGGCTACATACAGAAGATGGGAACATGGAATTGTGCAGGTTTGCCATACTTTGCTCTACATGGATAAACAATGATAGTTTTTATGGGTCATCTTCTGAAATTATTGTACTCTCTTTAATTTTTTTAATTGTGCTGTGAGCCCCAGGAAGTGTTGTAATGCTCTCCTCCTGGTTGTGTTTTATATATATATATATTTATATATGTGTGTGTGTGTGTGTGTGTGTGTGTGTGTGTGTGTGTGTGTGTGTGTGTGTGTGTGTGTGTGTGTGTGTGTGTGTGTGTGTGTGTGTGTGTTAAACAAGAGTCACTCATTCTGATGAAGTCTTTTCAAACAACAAAAGCGCTAAATAAATTGTGGATATTGTGCCATTGATGGAGATGTTCTTTAGGGCATGCGAGCCTTATCTTTGAAGTAGGTGAGCCTTATTTTTGAAGTATTTCAAACTCAAAGTTCAGCATAAACCAGGTTCAGTCCAGCACACTTAAAGGATAACATGATGGCTTCGGCTTTCTGTGCCTGAAAGGTAATACCTTAGCCAATGTTTCTCAAGTAAAAATGGACTTTATTCACTCTGTTTACTGACATAACTCATTGTTTGTCATTTCTGCTAAAGAATGCTTCAGAGTTTCCACATACCTTCCAGTTTCTGCACAGTTCTTTAGTTTCTTTACTTCTCCACTTTTAATGTGACATAACACAGAGCATAGGCATGGTTCTGAACTATTTATGTGACCAAACCATACCAAAGAGGATAATGATGACAGAAAATTATGTCTGAATAGTCTCAAATAATAGGCTAGGAGTTATCATTGACATTAAGGTCATAGAATAAATAGGCTCAGATAATAGCCAACACCTGCCACACCTAAGTAAGCTTTACTTTGTGCAGCTGTAGATCAGAGTTATAATCACTGTTTCCACAGGACTGCAGTCTCCATAGACTTGGCCCAGTGTGATTTCCTGTGCAGTCTTACAGGCAACAATTAAAACACATTCAAGATTTGTTGCACACAGGCATACACAATTATTTCCATGAGGAGCCATCTCTACAGTAGCAACACCCCCTCAACCCTGTTTTTTTCAGATACTTTATTGGTTACCAAACAATATGACAGAAATTAAAAAAAAAATGGATAAGTCATTTAAAAATACAAAAAAATCTTAAAATTGTAACCATTTCTTATTTAAAACAAAAGATGACTAAACTAGGAAACAAAACAAACCATTATATACTTATTTACGTAAGAGCCTAGTTACCTTTCTTCTTTAATTCTAAAAAGAAAAAAATGGTAAATAAATTTGTTGAAATGATTGAAAAAAAGTAGTTAAAATTCATTGTATCTAACAACTATGGCACATTTGACAACAAATTAGGAGCAAAAATTTTTGAGATCTTCTTGACTTTCTTATAGGTTCATAGGTAAGTAATAGGCTAGCTGCATTTGCAGGCCATTTTAAGTCGAGCCAATTTCTTTTCAAATGTAAGAATCAAATCCTGTGCATAGTGTTTGTGAGGTAAACATCTTAACCATTATGCCAACCCCCTAACCATCTCTCTGTTAATCACATTTTCTAAAAACTGAAAAAAATATTCAAATTTCAGATTAGACTGGACTTCCAGTTTCTCATAATTTTTTCTTGCTACAGCTAAAATCGTCCAAATAATATAATGCTGGTCACTTTTTATATTGCTTGGTTAAGGAATATTAAACAAAACTAGATTCTCTGAAAGTGAAAAGTTACCAAACCACAATGCTTGTATCAATTGTTGAGGTTTATCCCAATAATTGTAACTCTATACATTCATATAAAACATTAATCTACTTAACCATCAACTCTAAACAACATTTCCAAAATTAGGTTTTATGGCTAAGGTGTTTGCCTTACAAACACAAGGTGCAGGGTTTGAGTCTCACAAGGGATAATTGGCTAGGCTTAAAATAACTCGCAAGGGCAGTTAGCTTAGTACTAAACTATGAACCTATGAACCTATGAATTAGTTCTGGTGTGAAAAATGCTCTGTGAAAGCATTTCCACATATATATTCTCCAGAACTGAACTGATGAGATATTCATAACAGATTTCAGTATTAAAATCTTATTTTTCATAGGATGATATTCTTAATTCTGGGTTTTGCACTTGCGTAGTGGTTATCTACAAAGACACCTGTTACACATATGCACATACAGCAAGTGCAGGTTATTCACGCTGAATAAGGAAATGTGAAGGTGTTTGATAATCACACCTACTTAGGACAAAAGTGTAAACTCGCTGAAGTAAATTGTTAAGTATAAGTGAAGGACTATGTAAAAGCCTTAGGCTTCAAATGACTTAGCATATAATAGAATATTATAGACAAACAAGGCTATGTGCAGTCACATTTGAAAGTTTTAAGGTAAGTGGCAGAATCCACAGATTTAACTATGAATATTTTTTTAAATAAATAGGTTTAAAATGTTTTATTTAGAGATATCCTTATTTGGACACCCTGTTGGTTTTCTTAAAAGAATAGAAAAGGGGAGATAGGAAATATTGAAACAAGGGAAGAAATAACAAACATGGGAACACAGAAGGAGAATATCAAGAGGGTTGTGCTGGAGGAGGTGGAAAAGGATGGGTACTATGTTTTTGGCGGGGGATAGACCCCCCCAGATTTTTACAAACATATTTTGTTAAGAAGGTAGGTTGGATGGGAAGTAGGTAAGAAGATGCAGGAGAGAGGATAAGGGAAGGAAGGGAGTGAAGAGTAGTAAGGTCCAAGGATTATCCCCAGTCCACAAAACCTCAAACATTTCCATTACCAGAGGGTGTTGCAGTAGAAGACCCCAATATTGAGAAGGCAGAGTCCTGTTTTGGCACAGTGTTTGATGCTGACTATGGCAGTGAGCCTTCTACCCACTGCAAAGAATCACAATTGGCTGAAGATGTCTGTCTGTGACCTGCTCTACCACATCCTCAACCAAGTCCCAAAGCCCCCATTCAGTAAGGCTTGCCAGCGTGCCTAAAGGATTGGTGCCACCTCCCTGACCTTGTGAGAACATCCCTGAACCAGCAGAAGATGAACATTCCCTAACTTGAGAGGCATGAGGATGGGCTGCTCCTGAGGATTTGGGATCTGTAAAAGAAATAAACAGAAATGGGAGAGAAAGAAAATAAAGAAGGACAAAAGAATGTGTAATTAAAATAAGAAAAAAGAGAGAAAGGAGGAGATATAAAGAAGAAATACAAAATAAATTCACACATGATGTTGAACATCATTCAATTTATTATCAATCAATTTTATTTTTACTAAGTTTGTATTGAACTAAACACAATGTATGGGAAGTGCTTACGCGTATATGGGAAGAATGATATGAGAAGTGCTTATGCGTGCATGGTAACAGTGATATGGGAAGTGATTATGCATACTTAGGAAGAATGAGTGAATTCCTAGCAAGCCTTGATGGGGTTTACATTGGCAGTCTAGTGATAGTAATATAAGAAATGCTAATACTTTGGATATTTCTGCCTGGTATGTATTTGGTTGCACTTTAGTCCTTCCATTACCATTCTTTATAAATATTCTTGCAGTTATATATAGTAAAGAAATCATTTAAAGACAGAAAATTGCATTTATTTCTTGACATTTATTTTTATTTGTTTGTAGTACTATATTCATAATACTTTAGGTCTTCATTTAGCATGCTTTATAAATACTCTTGTAGTTATATATAGTAATGAAAAAAATATTTAAAGATTAAACACTACATGTATTACTTGACATTTCTTTTTGATTTGGTTGCAGTACTGTACTCAAAGCATTTTAGTTCTCCTTTTGCAGTAATGGAATCAATTAAAGACAGAAAACGTGTATTACTTTATTCATTCTTACCAGTACATTCAACCAATCTTTTAATATTTGATGTTCATGTCCTCGGTTAGACTCAACTTCCCCTTCAGCTAGACAGAGATGACATAAGACCATTTGTAGTTTGTTCTGTATCTCACCTTTTTCTCCTTAGCAGTTTTGAAATGGCTACTACTGCTCTGCAAAGCATTTCACTTACTGTTGCAGTTGCTTAGTATATCTGTTTATGTCTTTAAAAATGTATTCACATCTGAATTCTCATACTGTGTCAATATTTCCTTTAATGTAAGTTAAATAGTAGGACTGCATTTTCCTTCATATTGTTACGCTTTTATATGTGTGCACTGCTTGTCTGTTTGGGGGAGAAGTGTTGTCTGGAATTTTACCCTGCACTTTTAGTTCAGGTTCCACTTTCTACTGCTTGGTTTATATACCTAAGTCGCATTTCTATGTAACAGTCTATGAATTTTCTTCAGGCAGAAGCATGAGCTGTACAAGCACCATACCTCACAAAATTACTAATTTTTACCGAGTTTTGGGGTCCAAAACATGGGGTGCCACGATTTCCGAGTGGCACCCCTTCATTTCTGATTTCCTGGCTGTTGTTTTGAAATCCCCCTGGCATTTTGAGCTGAAGTCATCATGTGCACGATGAAGTCAATGCTGTGAAATGGCCTACCAGGCAGTCAGAATTGAGCTCAGCTAGCTCAAACAATAACGTTGCATGCATTTCCGGCACCAGCCACAAGGAGGAAATGGAATGGAACTTAGCTGCCGTTAGCAAGGGAGAATGGAATGGAACAAGTAAGCTTCAGAGAGAAAGCGCTGAATGTACTGTATTAGCTAAGCTTCTGTATTGCTTTGGGTTTTATATTTTAACTCCCCCCCCCCCCGTTTGTGTGCTTGCTTAAATGAATGGGGAACAGCAGAGCCTGGGGAATGCTGCAAGCTGCTGAGATGAGCGGGAATGCTGCTGCAAGAGACGAGCATGGGAATGGAGCTGGGTAAGCTAATGGAAGTGTGTGTGTGTGTGTGTGTGTGTGTGTGTGTGTGTGTGTGTGTGTGTGTGTGTGTGTATTTGCTTTCCATTCATGGGTGGCTAAACCTGCTTTATTTTACCAAGGTCACTATACCTCTCAGCTGCTGATTTTACAGAACATGTCTGATTGTATTTACCTCATATTTTGCCTGTCCCTTGTAGTTTTATAATTTTCTGGTAAATCGCTAAAGATGACAGACAATAATGTCAAACATTAGAGTTTCCTACTTTGTATTGCTAAGAAAATGCACGTTCATGCAAAATATGTTGCCCTGTTACACATTTTAAGTGAAACAGAGTTTAATACTTAACAAACTGTCCCAGATTTTGTGCTATTGTCTGCCCCATCACTGTTGTCTTTGTCCCTAATTCTAATTCTGCAGCAGAAAAGTTGATAGCTAGGACTTAGGGCACACTTAACTGTTGTATTTATCAAGAACTATAGCTCTTATCAAAATCAGGGACAAATCTCAACAGAATCAGGGACAAATATGGAAGTAATCAGGGTCAATCAAAGGCATGTTTAAAATATTAGTAGTGTTAACATGAGACATTCACAGAATAAGAGAATGTGAATTAATATACATTTTCTGAAATTAAAGAAGTGTTTAATTCTAATCACTGCCATTATTTATTACAAGTCAAAACTTTTAGGAGGGATTAAGTGGGGCAGAGTCAAAAAGTTGAATCAAAATCAGTGACATCCCTAAAAATATCAGCTGAGAAATAAGAGAAGAACTAAAGTATTTGAATTCTGTCTTCTGGGGTGGTTCACATTCCTTTCTTTTTTTTCCTCATCCTTCAACGTCTGATTATGACTGCATTGTCAGACATTTGGTTGTGTTATACTGTGCATTTAATGCAAATGTTACCACTCGATATATAACTTTGTGTATATATATATATATATATATATATATATATATATATGTATATATATATATATATATATATATATATATATATATATACACACACACACACACACACACACACACATACACACACACACACACACGTGTGTGTGCATGTGTGTCTGTGTGTGTGTGTGTGTGTGTGTGTGTGTGTGTGTGTGTGTGTGTGTGTGTGTGTGTGTAAGTAGACTTTTATGATGGCAATGTTCTGAATTGGGCAGTTTTGTCATTATTGGTTCATGCATTTGATTTCATTGCCTACTGGAAAAATGTTCAAACAATAAATTTAAAATGTGCTTTAAGTCTAACAAGTGTGCTGTATTATACAAGGAATATAATTTAATAAAGTCAGGAAGGTGTATCAAAGAACACATGTATGTTTCTTGTTTTGTGTGCAAGGGGCCTATGGTAATCTTTATGCACCACTGGCCAGGTGCATTTTCTTTGGTTGTGGTGTGGGTTTCAATGCTGTTTCAAAGACTGTGAGTTTCAAGGACAGAGAAGTTTAATGCTAAGTCTATTTTCACTGTGAGACAGTATTGCTTTGTTTAGCAGATGTCTATTAGTGTTTGTGCATTGTGCTATAAAATGTAAATATAAAATCCAAATAATCATTGTAAAAGTAGAGCAGTGTGCTCATTAGTGTTTATGGTAAATGGGGTGAAATAACCAGGTAATGGGACATTGGAATGGCTGCAGGGGGACTCTGGTGCCATATTTTGGTTGTCTTTTCTTCAGTTTGCATTTGAAAGCTGGTATCCCACAATTCCATTGGAGTGAGTGGGGTTACGTAATTATGTATGGAAATGTTATGCTAATCTGTGTACAGATTTGTACCTATTTTTCATGAGCCTTGTCCAGATTTTTGATGTTTCCAGGTTGAGAGGTATGACAAACACATAAAATGTAGCAATTAAAAGGAAATACATTTACATCCATGCAAAAATAGTTGTACGTATACTTGTGCATATGTATAGCTGTAATTTACTGATTTTATATATACATATGTGTGCTTACTTACAACTATTTGTTTACTCATTCATATACATTTGTATTTATACAGAAAATTATTACCATATAAACATTCCATATATTTGTATTCAGATGAAGTTCTATGTCTAGATGTGTTTATGTTTTGTTTTGATAGATATATATTTGCAGTTAGACATATTTCTTCTACCAAATACTCAGTATTGCAACCTTCTTATAGTTTATTTGTTAAACCTAGATTTAATATGACCAAAAAAAAATAATAATAATAATACTTACTATTGAACTCTGTCTTTCTGGCAAGCTGGTCAAGCCTATGCATCTGTAGGTCATCGTACCTGTATCTGCACTGCAGCCAGGTGAGTGATGACAGGTGCTCCCCAAGCTCCTGTCAGATGACAATCTTTTTCCAGTCAGAACCTCAAGGGCATTCATGGATCTTAATCAAGTATGACTCTTTCAGAAGGTAAATCATAATTTTGGTCTCCTTGTCAGACCAGCTCAAAGACTGGCCTTGTGCCTTTACAGGCCATCATTTGAATTGCCAGTACCAGAATGAAGAGAGTATGAACAAGGCTATGGTTCATAGGTTTGAAACCATTCCCTCTGAGGTGTGAGATCATACTAATGAAACCTAGTTAACTAGCAGGAGTATTAGACTTGACACTGCTATTATTGGCAAGTCTAGTTTGACTAACAATGCTTTGTCACCTACATGTTTTGTTTTAAAGGAATAAAGTTGTGGATAAAACTCATTAATGAAATCATCAGGTTTTTCTCTTACTTATAATTGCTACTGCTGTAGTGTATTAGTTGTGCTATCTTTTTGGAGTATTTCATCTGAATGGCATTTAGCCATTCTTCATTCTGTATAGCAACAGCAGTATTATTTGTTTTAGGGGTGTGGATGCTTTTTGCAGAAATAAATATTCCCGGTTGTTTAAGTGCCAACTTTTAGTAAATGCTGAGTGCTCTGAAGTGACAAGGTGTGGCAGATGATGTTAAATGGGCAGGAATTATGCTTCATTGTTGTGTAAATTCACATTCATATGACTCTATTTTGCCTTTTTTTAAACATGGTCAGGTTAGAGAATAAATGAGGTTATCTCCATGTTCCCATGGTGTTTTGGGGGATTACTGGGGACTGCTACAGACTCCACTGCTATCCCCAGCACATTCAGTGATCCCCAGGCAGTGTTCATGAGTACCTGATGCCTGGTTACATGGATAAGTTGCCTTACACATTCACTTATTTATGTGATTCATAGAGACAATTGAAAAAAGACTTAATTTACATAAAAATGCATGCATGACCCTGAACCTATGTGACTAGGTTTAACACCACCATATTAACTCACGATTACTAAAGTTAGCTGGCAAATATCTTAGCAAACTGTGGGCTTTTTGAAGTTCCGACAAATAGAGATATTATAAATTAATACTTAATGGTTCAAAATGATGTAAGACCATTGAGTAACATAAAGAAATGTTTGCTTTACTGATATAATGTGCATACTACAATAGCTTAAGCGAATACTGTAAACCTGTCATTTGTAAATGGAAAATCATTACAGCAACAGTGGAAATGATTAGTGATCACTGAGAAAATCATTTATGGCAGTGTTATATAGTGATTGTACATACCTGGTAGAAATACAGTCATTTAACTGTGAAATACCGAAGTGGAGAAGTTTCATTGTATTGAAGCTCCTATCAAGTCTTTCCTTACACTGGAATTTTTTTGTGTTTGATATTGCTGTGACAGTGAATGTTTATCATTGTACTGGTCCCTATTTTGAAGTACTGAAGTGGCAAAGATGTTTTGTTGGCTCAACATACATTTGTCTTTACTGGAGATTTCTGAGTGTCCCAGACAAATGAAAAATGAAAGTATAACAAATACAAAAAAGTCACAGAGGTTAATAAACTGCTTGTCATACTATTGTGAATATATTCATGATAGTTCAAACATTACTTCAGCACAAATTTACTTGGCTGGACTGAGACTGCATGTGTATATAAATAAAAGTTATGTACCTACCATAACTAAGTATCTGTGTTGTAACCTAAGGATTCTGAATTTCCTCCAAAATCTTCTCGAAGGTATAAGGCTGGGGATGGCTGGGAGGATGTGAGGAAGAATGAAAACGGACAACACAGATACTTAAGTTATGCTAAGTACATAACTTTTAAATCTGATGTTGTCCTTTTCATTCTTCCTCACTGATGGGTCGGAGTCCTCAGCTATGTAACTCCTGGGCAGCCCTCAAGGATAGATGTGCCAAAGCATGGTCAAACCAAAGGATGCCCTGCTCCTAGAAACAATATCCAATATATAATGAGAAATAAAGGGATGAGTCTTAGACCAAGTAACTGCAACACAAATCTCATCAAATGAGGCCCAGGAAGAGAAGGCAGATGATGTAGCCATAGATCTAGTGGAATGAGCCTTGGGTAGTCAAGGTAATGGAATACTTTTTTGTGAATAAATGAAGGAAATACAATCCATAATCCATTAAGTTAAAGTAATCTTTGAAACTGCCTGACCTGAATGGTTTGCTGAGAAAGATACAAATAGCTGATCAGATTTCCTACTTTTAGTCCTGTGGAGATAAAAACATAATTGTCTGTGAACATCTAAAAGATGCAATATATATTCTCCTTTGTTTGAAACATTGGGGAAACCACTGGTAACTGAATTGACTGATTAATGCTCAATTCTGTGGCAACCTTAGGCATAAAGAAGGGATTTGCTCTTAATGATACCCTATCTTTATAAAAGATGATGTAAGGAGGTTTCACTGAGAAAGCTTGAAGTGCTGATACTCTTTTAGCAGAAGTAATAGCTACTAGAAAAATTGTTTTCCAGGAAATAAATTTGATGTTGTAACTATCCACAGTTCAAGGGGCTTCTGGGTAAGACCTTGCAGTACTAATGTGAGCTCCCAAGAGGAGAAGGGTCTTTAATTGGAGGCCAGAGAAGAAAAATGTCCTTCGAGAAAGCATTGCATAACCTGGAAGAAAAAAGAGAGCAAATCCTTTTCCAGCATGAAAATCAGATATGGCAGCCATTTGAAGCTTAATGGTAGAGAAACTGTCTCCTTCTTGAAAAAGATTACTAAGAAAAAGAAGAATAGTTGAAGTGGGAGCTTAGAAAGGGTTGATATTCTCTTTAGAGGCCCAAATAGAAAATCTTTTCCACTTACTGTTGTAGACCCTTTTAGTGGAAGCCCTCTGAGAGGCCAGGATTATATCATGGACAGAAAGGGCAAACCTGGACTTTCTTATAATTGCTGGAAGTTGAGAAAGCATATGGAGAACCTTAGGGTGTGTTGACTTGGGGGGCTGGATGTCTCATGAATGTGATATCAGATCCTGTCTGGGGTCCAGTATCCGAGGTGGATACTTAAGATGAGACCAAAGAAAGGTGAACCATACCTGACAAGGCCAGAAAGGGGAATGGGGATTACTGAGCTCTTCAACCTGCAGGCTTTCTGTAGAAATTTTGGGATCAGAAGAAGAGGAGGGTAAGCATAAAGGAGACCTGGGGGCCAGTCGTGGACTATAACATCCCACTGTGACACCCCCTTCAGGAGATCAGAGCAAAATACATGCTGTACTTGAAGTTCTGGGGAGAGGCAAAGTGGTCACAACAAGATTGGCTCCAGTGGCTGAAAATCTTGTTTGCCAATGACTGATTGAGGGACCACTTGTGAGGAGTCAGAATTGATCTGCTGAGTCTGCTAGGGCATTGGTTTTCCCTGGAATGTGCGTTTCAACTAGAAAGTGGTCTGAAGATATCGTCCATTCCCAAACTCTCATGGCATCCCTGCATAATGAGTATGAATGGGCTCCTCCTTGCTTGTTGAGGTACCAGACTACTGACATGTTGTCTGTATGAATTGCAATTGTCCCAAGAGGAAGAATGTCCTGAAAGGCTTGCAGCATTAGAAGGACTGCTTTCATTTCTAGGACACCGATATGTAGATTGGTCTCGATGGATGACCACATGCCTTGGACCATCTTTCCACGGTCAGCTCCCCCTCACCCACATTGGGAAGCATCCATGGTCACTGTTGCTATCAGGTGGGAGAGAAAAAGGTCTGCCTAAAAACAGGTCATCTGATTGTACCTACCACTGTAGATGATTCCTGCAGATCAAAGACAGTTTTCTGGGAATTGAAAGTGTTTGGCAGAGAATGAACCATTGATCTGCTATTATCTATTGAAGTACTCTCATAAAACAAAATCACCACTAAATCCAATGACAAACACAAAGCATTCTATAGCTATGTCAAGAATCTAGATGGCAACACCCAGATCTGCTCTGAGTTACAGCACAAAGGCATGAAAATTACAGAACCAACTGATATTGCCAACATCCTGGCAGATCGGTTCAGTACTAACTTTACCCCCCTCTCACTCCCTAAAGGGCCCATATCTATACAGGAAGAATGCAGAGTCCCTGTAATTACAACTACGCAGGTAAAAGCTGCAATCTCTAAAGCCAAAAACACAGCATTCATGGAACCGGACAACATCCCAGGCTGCGTTTTACACGAACTTCAGAATGAACTGGCTCCCCACTTAAGTACCATGTTCAATAATAGCCTTGCATCAGGCTTTGTGCCCACTGAATGGCACACAGCAACAGTTATCCCACTCCACAAAGGGGTAGCCACCACTGATCCCGGGAACTATCGACCTATTGGCCTGACGAGCCTGGTCTGCAAGGCCATGGAACATATCATCATGAAACTCATAAACAAAGACATTGGTATCCTCTAAACTCTGGATCCCACCCAGTTCAGGTTTGTGAAAGGCAGATCATGCCTCCTGAACCTGATCGACTTCTTTGAGGCAGTCACCAAAGCCGTGGATGAGGGCAAGGTGGTTCACACAGCCTATTTTGACCTCACCAAGGCTTTCAACACCATCCCCCATTCTGGAATTATAGCTAAACTCACTAAACTAGGTATAAATCCCTATGTCACAAGATGGGTTGTCAACTGGCTCACTGACAGAACCCACACTGTAAAAGTTGCAGACTCCAGCTCTGACCTCAAGGCAGTGACAAGTGGAGTGCCACAGGGTTCCGTCCTGGGACCTCTCCTGTTTGGTATCTACTTCTCTGAAGTACAGGCTAACACAGAAGGCCTCTGGCTGATGAAGTTCACAGATGACTGCAAACTAGGAGCCATAGTCAAGTCCCCAAATGATGTGGACATCCTGCAGAAGGGCCTCACTAAGACAGATGCCTGGTGTCAGAGCCATAGCCTCAAGCTCAATGCCAAAAAGTCCAGTGTCATCCCCTTTGGTAAAAACTCTGTACCCATGAACTACCACATAGGCAGCAATCTACTTAACACCGAATGCGTGATAAGAGACATTGGGACCCAGGTGGACAGTAGTCTCTCCTTTGATAGTCACATCGTCACAGTAGTCAGGAAGTCCTTCTAGGTGGCACACCTCATCATAAAAGGGTTCTCATCCAGGAAAAAAGAGATCATTGTTCCCCTCTACTCATCACTCATTAGACCCATTATAGAGTACAATGCCCCTTTTGGAATGTACCTCACAAGACATGTGCAGCAGCTGGAAAGGCCACAGACATACCTCACAAAGAGGATTACTGGCCTCAAACAAATGCCCTACACTGACCGCCTCAAAAAACTCCAGCTTTACTCCGTAGCATATCGCCTACTCCGAGGTGATCTCTGCCTAACATATAAAGCTATGTCAAACCCAGAGCTGTTGGACATGCTACACCTAAAGAAATCTCAATCCCTCCAAGCTACACACTCTAGGGACCTAAACCTTGTCACCACAATAAACAGGACATGCTGGAGAGATAGATTCCTGTCCCAGAAACTTCTTATACTCTGTAACAAGCTACCCATCTATATCAAGCAAAGTTCTTCATTAGCACTCTTCAAGAAAGATCTTGATGAGTGGATGGGAAATAGTAAATACACACCGGGGATCACTTCTGTGTCTCTGCTGGACAGTGGCACAGAAAAATAACTTTCTCGGGTGGCATAAGCTATGGTACCTTGCTGGCTAGGCTTACGTAGGTCCTTGGGCTGATAGCCTAGTACCTACCTATGAACCTATAAAGAACATTTCTAATATCAGTAGAACAATTGCAGCTGCCATTGAATCCAGATCCCGAGCTATTCATTTTGGTGGTAGAGAAGGTATATCTAATAAGTCCTGGACCTGTTGTCTTAGAGACATTATACGATGCCTCAGTAAAGAAACCACTTGTATGATTGTCTTCAACTGTGTCCCTATGAATTCTAGGTTCTGCACAGGAATCAAGTTTGTTTTTGCCAGATTTATCATGGTGCCCAGATGTTTGAAGATCTTTACTAGATAGTTTCTGGACTGAAGCAGTTGATGCCTTGTTGGTGCAGTGAGGAGCCAATCATCTAAATAGGGAAATACCTGGAATCTTTTTAGCCTTAGTTGAGCTGCTACTACTGCCAAGCATTTGGTAAACACCTGGGGGGGCTAGGGTGAGTTCAAAGGGCAGTACTCTGAACTGGGAGTGATTGGCTCCCAGCCGAAAGCACAAGTGCCTTCTAAGCATCTGTCTATTTTGATATGATAGTACGCATCCTGAAGATCCACCAACCACATCCAATCGTCTTTGCACAGAAATAGCAGAATGGACTGAACCATAACCACTTACAACTTTGACTTCTTGACAAACTGATTCAGATTGCTGATGTCTAATATAGATCTCAGGACCCTGTTTTCTTTGGCACTAAAAAAAGTGAGAATAAGTTTCAAATACTCTTTGCTCTGTCGGGACCTCTTGAATGATTCTTTTTTGTAGACATTTTTGGATTTCTTGAATAGCACATTCCCTCTGATTAGGTGGTACACTGGGCAGTCTCCTCCTGAGACCTGGAGGAATAAGGGGAATGGGAATGTAATAGCCTCCGGATATAATGTTTAGTAACTATGTGTTGTTTATGTTTGTCCAGGTGTCTAGGTGCAAGGATAGATGACTCCAACTTCCTCCAGAGTAGAACAGTTGGGCAGTGCTTCAGGAGCACTGATAGGGTCTGTTGGGAAAGGCTCCCTGAAACTCTGATTTTGCAGACCCCCTCTGCCTCTATGATGGTGTGTGCCATGAAAATCTCCTCCTCTGCCACTAGAGGAGTTGTCCCCACGTGGGTCCTGGAAAGATTCTAGAGACTTTCTGAACCAAGTTTTCTTCCCTCTTCACTGATTTCTTGAGAAGGTCCTCTGAGGGGTAGAAAACTCGATCCCAATGACATACAAGGTCTACCCTTTTTGCTCACTGTGGGTTAGTGTGTCTTTTACCAATGGTCCAAACAAAGACAGACCATCCAAGGGGGCATTTATGAATGATGCCTTGAAGGGCTCCGCAAGGTCACAAAGCCACATCCAGACCTAATGGCTATGCCTGCACCAGCTGCTCATGAGGTGCCTTCCGCCATGTGCGAAATCACCCTCATTGAGGAATTTGCAAGGGAGGAAAGAGTAGCCAGTTTGGGAGGAACCTTCTTCAAGTCCTCCTCCAACATAGTCTCTGCAAGAGGGTCAGTTAGCTCCTTGACCAGATCTCTCTGCAAATGGGTAAAGTGTATCAAATAGTTTAACAGCCTCAGAACAAAAGTAACTGAGGCATAAACATGCTTTCCATGTCTGTCCATTGTCCTAGACTCCTTGTTTGGTGGATGGACAGTGGTGCCTTGTTCATTTAGATTCTTCTTCATGGCTACTGAACAACAATGGCATCTACCAGAAAACCCTTGCTCCCATGTGGATGATCGGAAGGTGGGCTGAGAATCCTATCAGGGCACTTAGGGATAGGCTTGACCATGTCTGGTTCCTTCCAGGTCTGGAGGGAGATTAAATCTATCAGCGCATCCACCAAGGGAGATACCCAGGATGCAGATGGACCCACCCCAAAAGCCTCCAGGAGCACCAATTCCTCAGGAGAAGGACATTGGGAGAACCAGCCACAATTTTGCTTAAAGAGTTCCAGGATTTCCCCAAAGGAAACATCATCAGCTAGTATTCAGGGGGATCCTTCTCCCTCATGGGAGTTGGTGTCCTCCATGAGAGACTCCAGAGGGAGTCTATGTGCCTCCTTTTACACTTCTTCTTCTGAGGGACCTCCTCCATGGTGTGTTCCAGACAGGTATTGGAAGAAGGGGGGACTCCCTGGCTAGAAGTGGATTGGAGGCTCCTTGGGGCAGGCTGATCTTTGGCAGGCATGATGGGCTCAGTGCTCAGATCTGATAAAGGGCAAGGCAGACCCTGGGAGTGAGGAGACATTTCTCTAATCCTGGAAAAAGTCTGGTCTGCAGGCTGGAAGGCTGACAGACTTGAGTAAATCCTCTACCTCTCACTTGGAGCTGAAGTTACCAAAGAAGAGAGAGCAAAGCCAACCATGGAGCCAACCATGGATCCAAGGCCTCCTGACAGAACCAGACCCAAGCTGTCAAGAGCTAAAGTCCCAAGGGGAAGCAATGGATCCAACAAAGTCAGAGCTGAAAGCAACCCCTCAGAGTCAGCGCCAATGTCTCAGATCCAGGACCCACTCTGATCTGACAAGAAAGAGCAGGGCTAGTCTGAGATTTAGTCAGATTCAAGGAAGGGAGCTTCCTTGGATGCAACCTCAACTATCTCTGGAAACCAGAGTTCTGAGTTTCTGAAACTGAGGGGCAAATTGGAAAAGGAGTTTGCAAAGTAGGAGACGAAGCACTCACAGATCCTAGATGGAATGGAGATGGCAGGACTCCCATCTTGATCTGCACCCTGAGGAAGTTCTGCATCATCCTGTCCATATCGGCTTCAGTCAGGCTTCAGGAAGACCTGGAGGAGGAGGATGCTGAGGAAGCATGCCTGAATTTTGTTGGCATCTGAGAGACTCTGGAGAGACTTTATCTATCTGGAAGACTGGTAGATGAGCCCTAAAACCAAGATCCAAAAGTTTTGGAGTTGAAGATGTTCATGGTGTAGGAGAACTGGTAACAAGGATCGGTTCCTGATCTCAGGACTTACAATCTAAGCTAGGCTTTGATCCACTTGGGGCTGAAGCAATAGGATCCAATGAAGGATTTTTGATACTAGGATCCACAGCCAATGAATCCAAGGATTCTTTAGGAACCAACACTTTTCTGGTTGCATTCAGATCCAGGCTAGTCAGATCCAAGGGCCTGGATCTTTTCTAGCTTGACTCCAAAGACTCCCTTGAGAAAGTAGAAAGGAATCTTTTGAAGCCGGCATGCTTAGAGGGGGATTGAGCCCCTCAGGAAGATGACAGAGGCAAAAGGCATTTCAATATTTACTTATTTTGGCAGTCGGCCAAGGCCCAAGGGTTAAAGTCTGCACACACCAGATAGTCAGTGTCCAAGTGCTTTGGTCCTAAGCAATAAATGCACTTCTTGTTGGCTTCTGAATTTAGGATCTTATGCCCACAAGAAGTTCATCATTTAAATCCTGTGGGTTTCTCGGCTATTGTTAAAGCTGAAACCCTAAGGGAAGAAGCACAACCAAAACAGCAACCACAATAACAACAACAGCAATAACAAAAAGCAAAACAAGAGAACATCTCAGATACTATAAGGATATTTTTTAAACAGGGAAGGAGTACCAACATCACGAAAGGAAGGGAAAGAAGGGATCTAAAAGTCCCTAACACACATGAGATCTAACAATAGGAAGGGGAGGAAAAATATATATACATACATACATATATATATATATATATATATATATATATATATATATATATATATATATATATATATATATATATATATATATATATATATATATATATATAGATAGATATAGATATAGATATAGATAGATATATGTATGCACACACACACACACACACACACACACACATATATATATATATATATATAAAAGACTTCTAAAACTAAAAGAAAAAATACATGGATGCAGAGCTGTTGTTGAGCTTTCGTACTTATTAGGTAAAAGAACTTCAGAATACAGTCAATGTAATGGAAACTGCTTAAAATATGAAACACATTCTGTTATAGAAGACAGTAAACAATAAAAATGCTCTTTTAAAAGAATTCACTCTGGAAAATTTTTATTGTTTACTGTCTTCTATAATAGAATGTGTTTCATATTTTAAGCTGTTTCCATTACATTCACTGTATTCTGAAGAAGTTCTTTTACCTAATAAGTACGAAAGCTCAATAACAACTGAGCATCCATGTATTTTTTGTTTTAGCTTTAGAAGTGTTTTTAATATAAGTAGCATTCTTCATTTTTTTACGGTTTTGTCATATTATATATATATATATATATATATATATATATATATATATATATATAGATACACATGTTAGCTAGTAAAGAAGAAGAACTTTTTGAAAAACATATCTTTAAAAACTAACAGTCCTGAGACAAAACCACATCTGTACACAAAGAGCAGCAAACGAGATCTGGGGAGTTAGAGAAGGTGTGATGCATTATGGGAAGAGGGAGGAGCTTGAGACTGAGCCTAAGTCTGGAAAAAGTGGACAAGTCAGATCCAATGTCGGATCCTAGACCCATGAGTGAGGAAGAATGAAAAGGACAACATCAGATTTGTAGGGGATGTGTCACCTAATGTTTTTTCCCCTGAGAATGGCAGGCATGCTTCATTGCTGTGTTGTTGGACATTTTTGTGTGTGACAGTGGCATATCTTTTTATGCGCAGTAATGATGCAAAACCAAGAATTAAGACAGAGAAGGACAACTTCAGCCATAAGGAAAACTGCATCTTCATGTCACCACTTAGGACATATAGCAAACATTTTTTTGGGAAAAGGGGACTCAAACAAGCTGAGATGGCAAAGGACTAGAATCAAGTTGGTATGGACATTAATGTTGTCTGTAGAAGGAACCACACAGTGCAAGAAGAGGACAAATGATATGGTAGAATATGCTAGAGTGAAGGCAAGGCAGAATGCTATTGTCTATACCACTACTGGGGGTCTCCAACACTTATCCATTTAATGCCAGATGACGAATACCTCTTCTCCATTTGTGGGGATGTCTGTGAGACAGAAGATTGGACTGAAATAATCAGAGGTTGTGTGGACATTGGCTATTATCAATGTCTGTAGCAGAAAACATATCTGATCAGGAAGGTTGATTTATAAGATTTATTTATATAAAGAATTGAATACTGACATGGAATGATTAAACACATGACAATTACTATTAACAGTGAACCTTCCACATCTGCACAGAATGACAATGAAGGCAGTGCAGACTGTAAGTGTACCCCATGCCTCCTTACTCAGGATATAGTACTTTTTTTATTTATTTATGTTATTTATTTATTTATTTATTTAACATTTGTTTACCGGGAAAGTCTGACTTGGAATGAGCCAATTTTCAATGGAGGCCCAGGGAGAAACACTCCAGATGCATGTCTTTGTAACTGCAGTATATGATATTTCTTTATTGGTAATATTTTCAAATATTTTTTTACAGGGTCAGCAGTAGAAAAAAAAAAACAGTTCCACTCTACAAATAAATTTGTAGAATATCAGCAGCAGAATGGTTGATGATGATGATAACATAGTTATATTTATGATGTAGCCTGAAGAAAGTGACAAACACTTTCCATGTCTAATGGCAGGATCTCACATCCCACATGTTAGTAACTCAGGAGGAACTAATAGTACATCACAAAGTCAAGCACATGTTGACATTACAATCACACTTATACAGGAAGAAACTCATGCACTTCTACACCAGCATCTCCAAACCCAGATGAACCCTTTCAGAATAATAGCAGATATTCATAGGTAATAGGCTCCACAGTGACACATTTACAAATGGGTATCAGGTGCAGGAATTTGTCACAGCTACCCCAGGAAACATGTAAACCTTTGGTTGCCCAGCAGCAAATGTGCCATGACATAGTTAGGGCTCAGAGCTCTGCCACAGACAGTGTATCAGCTGGAAATGGTCAGAGTCCTCCAAGGAATATACCAGGATTTCCAGCGCTACATGATCTTTAGAGATGTGTGTGACTCATTTGACCTTAACCTACTGTGATTTAACTGTGACCTTTCTGTTGCTTACAATTTGCCTACACACACACACACACACACACACACACACACACACACACACACACACACACACACACACACACACACACACACACACACACACACACACACACACACACACACACACATGTTACTGCTTAAAACCTCATGGACTCATGGAACAGTGGAAAGAAATGTCCTAACATAACACTGCAGTCATTAACACCATCAGTGCTCTACGCATTACCATTGTTACAGCTGGCAGTTACCTCCACCTCAGAAGTAGTAATACACAAGTATTTAGGGAAACACTTATAAGAAAATTACTGATTACAATGACTATCCTACCATGTAAACAAATATTGCTACCACTTCACCCTCATCACTGCACAAATGATGTTTTTGTCTCTGAGGCCACAAATTATTGTGCATGACAAAATGAAATTCTCTGATATGCAGTACCTCAGCAAATGACATAGCTCAAACTAAGGGAATATTGAATAATATAAAAACAATATAATACATTTTCATTCAGTCACAAGGTATGAACTCATGCTAAATTTTGAAGTACCCCTTCAGGACATTCAGTATGTGCATACTTATGTACACCGCCTCTGCAGAATGTATCATGCAAAACAGATAAAAATGGGATTAATCCTTACATGATGCATTATGACATCAATGAATAGGAGTCTGTAAGCACTCAGGCTTGACTTTTGCAAACAACAATATGAATACCTGTTTTGAAAATAATAATAATAATTTAATGGTGAGAAGGAATGTCTGAAGAACAGTGACAGGAGACCATGCAACAAACCATACAGACCACAGATATCACTGCATCCTTCAGTTATACTGCATGTTTTTTTATAAAAAAAGAAGCACTAACCTGAAAGCCATGATCCATAGCTCTGGACTAGATGTCACCTCTTTATCTGTACAGCCATATGCCATGCACAAGCCTGCCACTGTCATAGTAAGACCAGAACTGGGAACTGCAGTAACAGCATGGGTAATTTCACCACCAGACTGGTGGATGATCATATGCAGAATGATACATGCAGTAAACATACTGCATGCAGTAGCTGGGTCATACTGAAGGGTATCCCAAGATTCATCCATCCACATAAAACAAATCTTCAAATGGCCAAAGGCCCTCTAGATGACAATATAGATTGGGGACAGGTCTTTTTTGTATTTCTCTTCTGCAGCTCCATTTGGATTTCTCACTGGGTAATGAGTCATCCAGTGGATATCCAGCATCATCTGAAAGGAAAAAAACACAAGAGAGAAAAGGGGAGTAGACAAAATAAAGAAGAAGTGGTTAAGTATTCTGCAATATATTTTACCATGAATAACTACTTAAATAAAAAAAATCCACTTACCAGCAAAGTGATCACTGGGCATACTACCATGCAGAAAGAGGTATTATAGTGAGCTAGTGTGCCACATATTGGAATCATAGGTTTATAGGCTCATAGATTAGTACTAGACTAATTGCCCTTGTGGGCCATTTTAAGCCTAGCCAATTACTATATTTGAGAATCAAACCTTGTACCTTATGTCTGTAAGGTAAGCACCTTAACCAGTATGTCAATCTCCCATCAGTATGCTCGGCAGAAAAACTGGTGATGCAACCCCAGGCATTACACATTAACTGGCTATTGAAGGAATGGTAGCCCTTCCTATTGCAATAATTCCTCCCCCGTGAACTAGATGGGGCCCTAATTGCAACATGGGTGCAATCTATCACACAGATTACCTCAGGAAAATATACCATCCCATAAAAGGCCTGCATAGTCCAGGCTCTGTCCTGCAGTGACACAGAGAAATGGATGTACTGATCCACATGTTTTAAGAGTACTTACTGAAACTGCCAAAGTATCCTCAAGTCAGAAGCCTGTTAGATACCCAACATGTCTCTAGTCTGCCTCTGGAAGGTCCCCGGATGGTACATACCTTTGTATCCAGAAGGATAGGAAAGCCGCACATACCCCCAGTGCCCCTTTAAACTCTGAAGCCTGTCCACTCTCTGAACCTATCAAATATCTCCTGATTGTCAAGATTGTAGTCTGTAATTCTCTATCTATATGTCTGCCTTCTTGACCGGTGAGCACTGCTGGGCACATGTGGTTTTGGCTCAGCCAAGACAAGCAACCCACACTGGGAAAATAAAGCTAACAACAAGTAAAAGAATTATCATGGATTGCTTTGCTTTTTATAAGGAATCTGTGGGATGGCATCAAAATGCATGAAATCATGACTATGAATCGCAAACAGGCAGGAGAAGGCCTTATTACCCTAAGCTGTTTTACATCATTTCCCATTTGCATCTCATTATGACCTCATTTGCTTATACTTATTCACAGTTATCATGCATTAGCTTAACTGGCCTCTACAAATTGTGCCTTTGCTGTGGAAACATGCAGACAGCACAGCTAGTCTTTACTTATTTGCATAAAAATTATGAGTACCACCCATATTCTTATTCTCTTCCTGAAGTATATAATTCTAGAGATTGTCATTCAAAATCCATTTACTGTCTATTAATATTTTGTAAATTTTTGTTAAAATCAATGAAGATTTTCTATTATAAACTGGCTGGTACATGCATTTAATTGGTGAAGATTGTTTCCTGCTATCATGGGACATTGTATCAAATTTATCCATTGCATGTAATGTGATTCCCTGTAAATTAACTCAATGAAGTGTGTCAAAATTATATTCATAAGGAGGCGGAGCCTAATGGCTAACTGAAAGCAGCTTAAATTTGAGCTCTTCAAACTCTTACTAGAAAATACAGGGAAAACTAAAAATATTTAAAAATTTTGGGGTAATTATTGAAGAAGAAGTAACATACAATAAAAATACCAACTTTGAAGAAAAAATTCTGAAATTTTCCTGTCAAATACTTCAGAGGACACCACAAGCTGTTGAAAATGAGTAACTCAAAGAACTCACACTCAGATTCTATACTGAAAAAAGAGATGCAACAGATATCTGCTACTTTACTGGACTTGTCGTTAAAGATGGAAAGATTTTCTGAGAACTTAGAAAGTCTTAAAGATAACTGTCAAAAACAAACTGAAATTTTTAAAGAAATATTACAACAGCAACAAACAAAAATTTCTGACATTGAGACTTCCTTAAGTGATGTTGATGGGAGATTAAAAGAAGAAGAACTACAAACCCAATTTTTGTTACAACAAAATGCATGGTTAATAAATAAAATGGATGATATTGAAAATAGAGAGAGAAGAACAAACATAAGGATTTTTGGTCTTCCAGAGAAAACTGAAGGAGATGACATTATCTCATTTTTGAACTCCTGGCTACCTGAAGTTCTAGGATTAAAAGAAGGATTATCTTATGGAATAGAAAGAGCACACAGAGCTATTGGTAAGCCACTTTCTATTTCTTCTAAGTCTGCTCCAAGATCCATAGTGATTAAATTCTTATCTTTTATAGACAAAGAACTAATATTGAGATCAGCACGGAGGAAAAATCCTGTTATGTATAAACAGTCATTATTAAGATTTGATAATGATTATTCCACAAGAGTTCTGGATTTAAGGAAGAAAGCATGGCCATTAGTAAAACTTCTAAAGCAGCATAAAATCAAGACACAGCTTTCTTATCCTGCCAAAATAAGAATTCAATACAATAATGACATGAGATCTTTTAATAACATAGAGGAAGCCACAACCTTCATAAAAAACAACAACATAATTCCACTTCCCGATGAAATGGACTGGGCAAATTCATCTTCCCTAAAAAGAGCTTCAGGAAAAAAAATATCTGGTCGGAGGTGAGGGAAAAAAGAAGCAGAAGACTGACATGAAGAATTCGGAAGATACTACCTCTCTCAAAGTATCAACCAAGGTATGACTACATTATCTAAAAGTTAATTCCCTTAATATATGACTCAAAGCAGTTTGTCTGCCCTTTATTAGTTATTTAGCCTATTATAATAATATTTTATTTAGTACTTAAAAATTGATTCACTAAGGAACTGAAATGCATAATTGCTTTTTTTTAGGTTGTCGCATGAATATAAAATCAAGACAGTTTATTAGATACTTATTAACATTGTTCTAGAAGTCCTTATAATAGTTTATCTTTTAGACTATTTCTCCTAGATAAGTATTTCATAGCTAAAATAAGTTACTAGTAACTGTCTGAATAAATTCCTTTATATTTTATAATAGTATGTTATGTTATTAAAGTGCACATTTTATACTTATCAATCAAAATTTAGAGATAAATATGTTAAAAATAGAAATTTTTCTAAATGCATCAGTTGTTCTTAGAACATCATTGAACCATTTAAAAGTAAATAGCATTCACGAACCTACTGCTTGGCTATTTTTAGATTTTCACACAGAAAGTTGTTCACCATCTCTTTCACAGCATGAGATATACTGAAGCATGCATACTTGTAGTTATAATTACTGACCAGAAGATGGCACGCAAGTACACACTATCACAATATCCCTTTTCTAAACTCGGCTGTTCTGTTTGCTTGAAATGAAAGCGTTTAGCTTTCAGTTAATTTTACACATCATATATTCTCCTTTTATCCCCTGCTACAGCATTATTTCCTATTGCTAACTTCAGATAAAAGTATACTTAAGAATGGTGCTAAAATAACTTTGAAAAAAGCGCTATATATATGCTTACAAACACATTAAATTATCATTGCTACTAGTGGAGAATAGAATTGGAAAAGTCTAATGATAGTATTTCTTAAATTAAATTGGATGTTATCATCATTTTAATAAATTATTTAAGTATGAGCAGCAGTCATGAACTTTCTGTTTTAGATTTCTTTAGCTTTCTGTTAAGGAAAGTAGCTTGTCTTTACACATTTAACAAGTGAAATGCTGAAATGCATACAGCTGTAATTACAGGTACTTCCCAGAAGATGGTGTTCAAACACAACATTGTAAAGTTTTTTTTTTTTCTCTCTGCACATTATTATTCAATACTTTGAATGTGAAATGTTTACTTTTAAATTATTTCTAATTTTCCAAGTGCTTTCATTATTTCCCGTTATTTAAAAAGAGAAGGGAGGAAAAGGGGAAAGAAAAAAGAAGGAAATAATAAAAAAAAAGTAGAAGAAGGAGAGTAAGGAAAAAAGAAAGTAATAGTGTTGTCAGTTGCTGTTAAATTTTACCAGTGATATATCCAAATATAGTGATACCTGCGCTTTGAAGAAGGTGTTACATAAACTGACTGGGATAGAATGAACCATTTAAATACTGCTGTGATCTGATGATTAATGTCTTGTATATATATGATGTACATGCTCTCCAAACTCATGTTATTGTTAATGTGTTAGATTGATTAGTTTCATTTGTTGACTTAAAGTGACATGAAAGAAACTTCCAACTACTAGTTTAAAAGGTATTTCAGATGCTTATTTATTTAATAACCTGTTCTATTAAACAAGTTAACATACAAAAAGAAGCTTTATAAAAGGAGAAAAAGAAAGGAAAAAAAAACAATCATTATAAATAGTTGTATATGATAAAACTGTGACTTCTTAGCATTATCATTGTAACTTACATTCATAGGCATACTGCTAGTTTATTGTTTACAGCCTACTTTAAATATGAGACTTTTATCAGTTATTAAATACTCATTACATTTGTGTTTACAGATGATTAACTCTGTTATGTGTGGCTTTTACCTGGAACTAAATAGAGAAAATCTTCTGAATAATAGCTAATTAGTCACAGAGTTATAAAAGGTCACATATAAATAATGCAAGAGTTTAACTCTTCACATAAATTAATACTTTTTCTTTACTTTATTATATAGACAACAGAATTATAAAAGTCATGACATCTTGACCGGGTTTGATAAGTTATATTGTTTAAGTAGACGTAATCTAATATGTAATAGTTCTTATTGTTAATTATTAATATAGTAATTTATTTTAGAAGATTGTAATAATAATCAAATAATATGATATGTCTCATACAGTTTTGGAAAGAAATTATAAGAGCTTTAGTAACAATGTACCAATTCTAATAATGCAAATTCATAGCACAAGTATTAATTCTATTTCTAATAGCACAGTTATAATCCCTTATAGATAATTTAATATTGTTGTTTGTAAATTAATACCATTACTATAATGTATGGAAAATAACTATATAAATGACTAATTAATTGAAGCATTGTACTCTATGGGTACAATATTACCTATACCAGGACATGAAATAATAACAAAATGACTAGCTATTTATTAATTAATCTATACTATGTTGATGGAATGCATTCATGTAGTAACAAGATTTTACAGTCAAGATTTAAATATATACATGCATGAAAGTATTTGATGTTCTCTGATTTTAGTTTTGTTTTCCTTATTGAAGAGCTCAAGCTAGAGTAATATTTCTTCTTTAATGCTAATGTTTATCTTGAAGGTAAATCTGTTTGAACTTTTAAGTTCAAACAGATTTGAGGTGTTAGACACTTCATGTTTGAGACTTGGTGTGGTTGAAACACTATTTGTTTGTTTAAAATATGTCAATACAATGTTTTTCAATTTTTTTGTTTCTCAGTGGTCCAAATGGAAGATTCTTTTTAAAACACATATAGAAATAGTTATACTTGTTTTGTAATAACTTCTAAAAGAAAAGAGGATATAACTAATATACTAAATACCATAGGTCCTAAGACAAAGCAAACGTCTAATAAAACAATCAACCTGAAAGCACATGATAAATATTTATAAAAATGACTGACACAACTTTGTTATCTATAAACATTAATGGTTTAAATAACCCTATAAAAAGGTCAAACTTTCTAAAATATCTGAAATTACAAAAAGTACAAATTATATTTATACAAGAATCCCATCTAAAATTAGAGGAAGATTTCATATGGAAACCCAATGACTATCTAATCCTCTCACATTCCCAGTATAAAAAAAAAACAAGAGGAGTTATAATCTTATGGAAAAGAAGTACCATTGTTCCACAGATCATTTACAAACATGAAGATAAAGAAGGGTTATTATCAATTGTAATAATAAAATATCAAAATAGAATTTGGACTTTAATAAATATTTATTGGATTCCTGGAGTTGGACTATCTACTGTTAAAAAACACATAGAATTGATTAACAAAGTATATAAAGGTATGATAATATTGGGGGGAGATTTTAATTGTATTCTGGATAGCTCTGAAACAACTAATAAGAGAAATTTACGTCTTTCACCTGTAGATAAATATTTCAAGATATGGATAGAAAACTTAAATTTGATAGATGCATTTAAGTTTAAAGAATCTAACTCACTAAACTATTCACACAGTGATTATCGCTTTAATACTCAAACAAGAATAGATAAAATACTTATATCTTCTGACTTAAACAACAGAATAGTAACATTTTCTATTATTCCATGTCCTCTTTCAGATCATAACGCCTTAATCATTACAGTACAAATGGATTTTAAAAGATTAAATCTAGTAACAAGAATAACAGCCTACATTTTTAAATTAAAGGAATTTAAACCTTGGCTAGATACAGAAATTAAATATTTTTTTAGAAACAAACCTGATTAAAGATACAAACAATACAATAACATGGGACACATTAAAGGTCTTTTTATATGGCAAAATTGTTACATGGTTTAAAAATAAAACAAAAGAATGGGAATCTGAACTACCTAATATTCAAAAACGAATAATAGAATTCAATATAAGCTATTATGATGTATCAGAAGATCAGAAAAAAAGGAGAATAAGTTAAAGATTTAAACAAGAAATATAATGAAATTCTTACCCATAAGACAAATCTAGCTTTGGAAAAACTAAAATTTGCCTCAATATCAACATCCCCAAAACACCTCCATAACTTAGCTATGAGAATTAAGAGGCAGAATTCTGAAAATAATATCATAAATATAATACACGAAGGGAAAGGGAAAAAGAAGGTATCTGAAGTAAATGATATTCTTGAAGCCTTTAAGTACTATTATGCTCATCATTATGGAAATAAGGCTAGCAATACTACTTCTTTAGAGCTGGAATTTAACTGTCCTTTATTAAATACATTACCTGCACAACTAAAAATAGACCTGGATAAACATATCTCCATAAAGGAAATAAGAGATATAATCAAAGTAAGTAAGAATAACAAATCACCAGGAATGGATGGAATCATAATGGAATTATATAAAATTCTCCCAAATGCAGCAATTTCTTTGTTCCATAATATGCTAAATGAAATTCAAACACAAAATATAATCCCACCATCCTGGAAATACTCACTAGTTACTCCTATAAAAAAAGATAAAAAAGATTTATCCCAGTGTAGCTCATACAGACCAATCTTTCTGCTTAACAATGATTATAAAATTTTTATGTCTATCTTAGTGAATAGAATTAAAAAATCCTTGACTCACGTTATAAATGAAGACCAAACAGGCTTTATATTTGGTAGACACACGTATGATAACACTCAGAGAATATTAACTATTATTGAAGCTTTGAAAAGAGATAACTTAGAAGCCCTTATAATTACACTTGATATAGAGAAAGCATTTGATTCAGTAAATTGGGATTACTTATTTAAAATTCTGGTATTTTTTGATTTTCCATCAAACTTTATAAATTTAATAAAGAACATATATAAAGATAATCTAGCTTATGTAAAGTTAGGTCCATTTACTTCAGAGGCTTTTAAAATAACTAAAGGCTCTAAGCAAGGCTGTCCTATGTCTCCCATACTATTTGCGTTAGTGATAGAACTATTTGCTTCTACAATACGAAGTGAACTAAAAATAGAAAGAATTAATTTTTATAATCAATATAATTCCAAAATCATGTTATTTGCTGATGACATCTTGTTGACTTTAAAACCAAAAGAAGAGACCATACAAGCATTAGAGGAAAAAATAAAAGAGTTTTCCACCACTTCAGGTCTTTATTTCAACAAAGCAAAATCAAAACATATACTCTTGAATAGAGATGATGTCTATCATCTGAGTGGGTATCAAATTATTGGAGAAAGAGTTTCATCACTCGAATACCTAGGAATTCTTATAGCTGACAACATAAATACTACTATAACTTTAAATTATAATAAAATTCAAAACTTAATTCAAAAACAAATTGATACCTGGAATAAATTAACGTTAAAATTTGAAGATAGATTACAGATAATAAAAATGATATTATTACCCCAAATAAACTATATAGCATTAGCAATTCCTATCTTACCAAACAAAAAAATTATTTAAAAAATTCAGAAACTCTTGATGGCCTTTCTATGGTATCCAAAAAAAATAGAATTGCTTTCACACACCATATTAGACCCTGGGACTTGGGAGGAATTAAATTTCCATATATAGAGACATACATTAAAGCTTCCTTCTTTAAACTTGTACTACAATGGATAAACCCAAACTACTCTTCTAGGTGGAAAACTCTACATACAACTTTTTTCTTAAATGAAAATAAAACATTAAAAAATATAGACTTGAAGAATCATAACAACATATTTTGGCACTTAAGTAGCAATCTACAAAACAATACAACAAAACCTACCAATTTATCATACTTAAATAACATATATAATCTATTTAGAAATTTCTTAAAAACAAATTCTGATATAAAACTATGGTTTGAACTTTTGATACCTTTTAATACAAAAAGAATTTTAAAGAAAAAATTCAAGAAAAAAAATGTATTAAATGGGAATTAATTTGTTGGTTCCAATGCTTAAACAATTCTAGCACATTAACCATCCAACAAGTAATAGATGAATTTAAAATACTTGATAAAGATAGAGAAGATCTCCAAAAAGTATTGCATCACGCAAAAAGTTTGTCGGAGGTTATTAATAATTCAAGTTTTAATTCTAAGCCAAAACTCATAAATTATATACAAGAAATAATTTATGACAAGCATAACAAGTTAATTTCTATATCTAAAATATATAAAATATTAATAGTGTATAAAACCAAAATAACTCAAAACACATGGAATACTATAACAAAAGATCTGACTACGAGCCTATCTACTGAAAGTAAAAATGATCTTCTGCAATCAGTTAAATTAACCTCTAACTTCCAGATATGGAAAATCTTCACATGGAAATTTTTGCATAGAGCTTTTATACCCCAAACAAAATTGCTAAATTTAATCCTAATCAGAAAGCTACTTGTTGGAGATGTACTCTAAATTGTGAAGCAGATTGGTTACATATATTTTACGATTGTATTAAAAAGTTCTGGGATGACATTAATAAATTTCTTCAAGCCATTTATAATGATACATTTGTTTTAACAAAATCATTAATTTTTTTGAATGTTGATGCCTTAATAACTGTTAATAAAAGAGATCAACTTCTTTTATGGACTATTCTGACTGTGTCCAGAAAATGTATAACAAGAAGATGGAAATCCACAATCTCTCCAAGTTATGAAGACTTCATTTCTCTTTTAAGGGAATCTGCACTAAAAGAAATAAAAGTTAAAGAAGAAAGAATTTTTCCCAGACGTTGGATTAACAACCCTTGGAATAGAGTCTTGATACTCATAGACACACTACAAAAAGACACAACTTTCTCTTCATGAATTTAAAGGGGACATGGAATAATGTGAACTTAAAGGAATATATAATTATAAATGTCATATGTGTTTTTTTTTTCTCTCTGTTTCCTTTCATTGGACCATTTGTAAATATTGTACATATTGTTATGATTATTAACTACTTCTGTTAACTTGATCTGTAATTAATAGTGACTGTATCACAATTTACTCATAAACATAAAAAAAAAAATAAAAATCTGTTGAGTAAAAAAAAAAAATTATATTCATAAATGAGAACCACAAAAATATAACTTTCAGGCCTTGAAAACAATTATACCATTCTAAGATGTTTCTCTTCTTCCAATGTAAATTTTGTTTTTAATATTATTACCTTCCATCAAGCTTTTTGGTATACAAAATGAAAGTAATAAACTAAGCCAAGACTTGTGAATATAAGAACAGAGTGCTGGGGATAAAATGCTATACTGAATAATGTCACAAATTACTAGCCACATATAGTTGTGAATAGTTTCTACTGAATTTTGTAAAAAGTTTATTTTTTAAGATTTAATACAGACTCTCAAAGGTCTTTCCAGTTTGTCTTATAATTTCTGTCAGTCCACTGAATAACTACTTTAATGATGGATGTTTGTGAATACGTTTCTCAACCCTGATGTTATGGTAACACTACCACTAACAAGACCCTTCTGGTACATACAGAATACAATTACTTGCTACTCTAAAATATATCAACCATTAGTTATATGGCACTAATACCTTAAGTAGTAGCTCTTCAAAAGGCTGAATACAGCATGACCATTTACACCAGTGCAATACACATACAGTTAAGTTATTCACATCTAAAAGTTATGTAGTGTCTCACCTCTAGCAGCCATAATTACAATTCAGAACATCTTTTTTAAAAGCAATTTAAAAACATAAACTCAACAAACATAAATATTGTTTCAACAGTAGATGATGTTTAAAAGTATGAGCTGGTCTTTTAATCAGCTCAGCTCAAGCTGCCTAACAATGTAGGTGCATGGAAGGTGCCCTGATGCTTTGGGAGCTGACAGGCTGTTATATACTTTGCAGGATATAAACAATATAGGTTTAAGGTATTACACAGTGAAAACTCTAGCTAGCCTGGGTTTTTCTTGCAGTGTTTACTGAATGATTTGTCTGTGTGACCTTTTTACCTTTTCGTTGGGAGGTTAGTTGGGATATTTTGCAGGCACCTTAATCTTTATGGGCATCAGCTGGGTTTAAAGACCCTGTGCTTCTGAAGTATAGCCACACTATCCACTTATGCTGTGCTGACAAGGTCAATAAAAAGGCTGAAGGATGCATGCCCACAGGTAGTGAGGTTTGGCTTTATTGGCCTGAATGTAACCATAAAGACTTAAAAGTAAAAAAAAAAGTTGTGATGCCCGTGCCCTGGCCCAGCAATCAAGGAACCTCAATCCTCACCACTAACAACAGTGAGGGGCATCCATATAGGGAAAGGATAATAAATACACACACAGTAAAGTACAATTTCCCTTAAGAGCACACAGAGATCACATTCAGTCTGGGGCTGGTTTCTCCCTTTCTCTCCAGGTCCCCAACAAGACTCCCCACTGGCACAGCTGTAGGGTCCAGATCTCAGCCTAGTGGGAAAGCTAAAACCTCCAGCACCCTCTCTGTCCAACCAGTGCTTCATGTCCCTGCCCAAATAGCTGACACACACACACACACACACACACACACACACACACACACACACACACTTTGAGATAAGAGTTTATACAACCACACAGGCAATCCTGTGGAAGACTGGCACAGGTTCTCCAGCTCTGCCCCTTTTCTGCACAGTCTAAAAGATAGTACTAGCTGCCACTACCCTCTAATATTTATCAGCTACTCAAAGGCCCTTAAAAGGGTGTCCAATTATTACTGTGCAATATTATTAGCCAAATGGTAAGTGTGACCTAACAGTCAAGACTTATTTGGAGTGACTTGGTACAGCATCACTTTATACAGGCAATGTACTCTTAGAGCTTAAATTATCTCTACACAAAACAGCCACAGTTGAAAGGTTTAAAAATATTTAATAATAAATAATAAAAACACAAGAAAATACTTCTTACTACATAGTGCTAGTCAAGAGTTCAGAGATCACAGAGAAATACTTAAAATAATACTGTAGAAAAGTTTTAATATCAACTCAGAAAAACACTTAGTCCAATCTTCCTAATTCCTAGCTATTTCTAAGGGAAAACAGTTCTAAATAACTTACATATAGAAATAGGCAGTGCTGGTGAGTTGAATGTTCTCAAGACAAAATGCTCAGAGCTCTCTGATTCTCTGTCTTTAAATTGATAACACAGAGCTGCTTCACATGATATCATTCTTCACACTTCTCTGGTGTTCCCAGGCTAACAGAAACTACATTCACATTCTTTACACTGGGTCAGAAACCAGGGCAATAAAGGACATTTATACATGTAAATTCTAGCCATTAACACTGGCCTTAAAGCAATAGGGAGGATGCCTCCCTCTAGACATATCGGAGCCAACTTTAAAGATCAAAGACAGTCATAAAATGCTTGACGTAGCTTTCTTACAGCAGAGTACATTGTTGTTACATTTTTGAAGTTTAACATTTACCAACAATTTTCCCCATTTAAGAGAACAAGCTTGTGGCTTATATTAATATTTACAAATGACAGAATTATCTACAGAATTCTATCTGGCTAGGCTGGCAGCCTTCACCTATCTTCACAAAAGTCATGGGCATTCAGAAGCCATGTAGCTGAAACATTTCATGTTCTTAAGGGGTCATATACATATCCTATGGGCCCCACTACAGGAGGTTTAAGGTATTTATTACACTGTGAAAACTCTAGTTAGGTTGGGTTTTTCTTACAGTTTTTACTAAATGATTTGTCTATGTGACATTTTGCCATTTGGTTTGGATATACCCAATCCAGCTAAGACAGCAGTGATCAATATTATGAGCATAAACTGTTTTTCACAATAATAGAAGTCAATATATTCAATGTGTTTATATCAATGCAATACAAAATGCAAAATATCTAAATATATGCTTTTCTCAGCATTTTTCATGATGTTGATTATAACATGTACACAAAGAAAGGAAGACTATTATATCACAAACAACAGCAATCAACAGAAACATTTATACAGATTGGACTAATTTAAGCATGACTTCAATTTATTTATTATTATATTTTCCTAATAACATTTCAAAGTTATCCATGCAAATTGAATTCTTCATATTATTAAAAAATCTCAGCTTTATTGCTTATTTTTTCACTGTTACAAACAATACTGACTAAACTTAAAAACTCTTTATACAGAGGAGATTAATCAGATTTCCATTTCTGGGTAATGACTTTTTTGTAAATGCTAAAAGACAACAAAACATTGTATAATGTTTACTACAAATGACTGTTGGGAATAGAACATTTATTAGAGCTGCTACTTTTGTAAGTATAAATTAAATGGTGCAAAATTTATATGCACATACTTGGAGAAAAACTTTCAGTTTATGCTAGGGGATGTTAATTCAATAAATTTTAATGATAATGACTTGTTAGTTTCATCCAATAAATCATGGATGTTGATTGACTTTAGGAATGTCCAGTAATCTCCATCAAAACTATTATTATTATTATTATTATTATTGACAATCAGCTTATATACTTTACAGAGACTTCCCTTAGATGATAATTCACCTATGATGACAGAGGTTAGATATTCATATGTTTTGGGAACTGTTTTCCCCATATTCTTTTGAAAGGAACCAATAACCATTTCATTATTCTGTAACATAATAAATCAAGAATCTATGCAGAATATAACTTACATTTTTTTTCAAAATTTCTTCTATTTGTAATGGAGTGATATTATCCAATTATTTATTTATTTATTTTACCAGGAAATTCCGACTGGACTCAGGTCCATTTTCAGTGGAGGCCCCGGGAGAAAATCTCCACACAACAAATCAAGTAACAATGCAAAGCAAGTAAAATCTGGGGTAAACATGAACAGCAAGCATGTAAGAACAACCAATTGGTTGCATAAAAAGTAGTAATACACATTAAAAAAATGTAGAAGTGACATTGTAAATATAAGTTGACATAGAATGCACAGTATTATAATATGTTGATAACTATCTTTAGATAAATGATAGGAATGACAATTATATCTTCTAACCTGTTTTAAAGTGATAGTTAAGTCCACTTAACAGACATATAGCTGGCATAAATCACAAGGTGATGTAAGCAGGAAGGGTAGAGGAAAAATCAGAGGGAGATGAAAAGAAAGGGGGATATATAATGATCTGACAATAGGAGGAAGGGTAGGAAAGGGAGAGGAGGTGAGGAGGGGAATCATATCATAGTAAAAATATATTATTTTTCAGTAACTCTATACTGAGACCATTTTGACTTTCTAAAAAATCCTTAACGTGAAGGCTACAGAGAATTCCAAGAAAACCCATGTTGGAGTAAGAGGGTCCTATAAATGGAGTTTCTGAATGAAGTCAAGGTTAAAGTTACATAAGGAGAGTCCAATTTCAAAATCAAATTCCGTTCAGTAACATTAATCTTCAGCACTATTACACTCCACATCTACCTAGCAAAATTTCATGTTATCAGTAAGGGTGCTAAGTGACGGTTTCCTTCTCAGGAAGTGATTGCTTCCTTATCATAAGGTCAACATTTCAAAAGTATCAACCTAACATCCACTCTTCCCACTTATGAAAAGAAGTGCTTATTTCTCCAGTGACATCACTAACACTATAAGCTTTTTACTATAAGATTCAAGAGAAACATTTAAAACATTCAAATAAAAATAGTTTCTAAATAATTTATAGTCACCATCAGCCATTTTATGTAAGGCATGCAAAGTTTTGCCCAGAAGCATGGTGGTTTAAAGCCTAAGTCATTGTTCCTTTTTAATTTGATGTTAATTGCACACACATTCAAATGCCTGAATAAAACTGTAAAATTCATCATCCTCTTTATAATGACAAAACAATTTACTATGGATTTTAGCACCCAAGGATGGGGTTTCACCTCTGCTGCTTACATACTTCTAGTAAAGTGTAATCAAGTCAACAGTTGTCTTTCAAGTCAGAGATTTTGTCCTTCTCCTACACCACAGGCTGTTTCATTCTCTTAGATGCTTTGAGGCATATTATTTGCAGCTCAAATTCCCTTTGTCAGTTCAAACGATGGTTCTCTGTGAAAGACAGAGATGAAGTTTTGTATGAGCTGAAATTACACCCACTGTAGCCCCTCTATCTCTCTCTCTCTCTCTGTTCAATGGACTGCAGCTTAACTGCACCCAAGACAGCTAGCATTTCATCCTTGGTCATACTAGCAGGTTGGATTTATTTTTCAGTTGGCTTTCCTTAGTCAGCTGTGGCAATGGCATTCCCCAGAGCAACTTTCTGCCTGTTTCTTAACTAGTATGTCTAAAAAGTAGAAAAACTGCCATGAAAACTATACCAAATAATATTTGGACTGTGGCTGCAAGTGTACACGTATTTTCAGTTGGCAAACCAGTTTTATGCGCTCTGCAAGTTCAACTCACAATATCTGAACTCCTGGGCAAATAAATTTAATATGAGATAAATATATAAACCCACTTGTTTACACCAGTAGATACATGAGGGGCAGGGGTTATGTCACCATGAATGTACCATTGCAACCCAATAATATGCGAGGGGTGACTGGCCTTAACAGCATACAGTAAATACACATTGCTGGTTTAGGTAATAGCCATCACCTGCCACACCAAAATAAACTTTATATTGTGTTTACTCAGCTCAGACTTATACTCAGTGGTTCTTCAAAATTTCACCCACCTCAGACCAACCCAAGTGCTTTCCAATACAATCTTATGAATACTAATTAAAATGTGTCTGTGGTTATTTTGCACACAAACAAATGCAGAAAATTTTCCAGGCGGGATTAATGATATCTCTCCCATACTAATATCCACACCCATATCTTTAAACAACATTACCACTTCCCATATCCTTCTGGCACACCCACAACATGATTACAAATTATCTTTATTATAGATATCCATTAAATATATGTATAGTACCAATAGCTTGAGCAGTAACTTCTCAAAGAAAGGAAATCAGATGTTAAGATTGTATCCCTTCAGTACAAACATTGTTAAACTAATAAACCATCCACAAGTATTTAAACTCAGTAATAAAATAGTTTACTTGCAAAGAATAAAATTAAACAATGAACTTTCTAAAATTAAGTATATAAATAGTTTTATACATGCGCAAAGAAATACAAAATAAATCAGGTTAAACAGGTAGATTGCATTAAAAATAATTCTAACAGTGTAACTGAGCCTATCACCACCAGCAGCTAAAATATTTAATGAATTCTAACTGCCTCTCACTTAGAAGCCCAAGCAGGAGTTGTACATTTTCATAGGCAAACAAATTTTAGATTGAGACATGTTTCAGGAATTCAGCTTCCTTTTTTTCTTTCCAGAAACAAGACTAACCTACTTAAAAGAGTTCAGGTAGCATTTCATGTTTCTTTTAAATCTGAATTTTCTGATTTGCTGCTATTACAGCCACATACCTCTGGTGGGAAAGTCCAGACAAGGTAATACATTCTTTTGATCTGGATTAAAATTTCAAGGAGTGTTATGCTTTAAGCATTGAAAATATGTTCACCTTTTAGAAGCTAGTTTCATTCTTTTAACATTGCTGCTGCATTTTCACAGAAAGTGATTGCATACTCCATTCAGTGCACAAAGTACATGCTACAAAGTTTACTGGAAACATTTACTTACACGGGATTTTTATAAATAAATGACATTTACTGCAGCTTAATACATCACCCTGTCATATTTCCCTTCTAAAGACAATTATATTTGCTTTAGTATAGGACCACTTCTCTAGACAAATCTTTTATTTAAAATCTTTAGCAAACAAACAAAAGCACATGGAATGTATATCTTGTTGAAGGTTAATTTAACTGAACTGATAATCAGTACCCTATAATTACATGAGGCTTTCCAAGTACTGCTACGATGAAGTGCCACAAGAATACCTTAATAAAATTATTTTATCTATTACTGTGGTATTTCCATTAACATAACATCAAGTTTCTAAAATAATGAATGGAATCTGATGGCAGGTTGTCAAAAAACAAACTATAAACGGGATGAACAGCCCACTTAGATGGATAGTAAACTTCTAAAGTTCTGGCACAGTCCAACTACTTTCCTTGCAAGACTGATCCAGAAACAACTGGCAGAAAGCTTACTCTGAAAATCAGGAGTAGTTTTTCCAACAAGTAAAAACATGTACTTTTGCACCTGCAACATGATTAACCCACAGAATATGATTTTTAGTCAGTGATAGTTATAAGCCATTTCATGTAGGCATCATTAAGGGGTAAAAAAGACCATACCTGACACCTCACAATGTTCAAAACATAGACTGTTAAACCTCCAAAGGTCTTAAAACATGGTCATCTTATTTATCTTATACTCATAAGAAGAATATCCTCACCGATATGTTGTTGTGTCTTTTGGCTTTTCCTGGTTAGGGGTCACCACAGCGGAACTCCGGTCCGCTAATGATTGGCAGATAGATTTTTCCGTGCCGAGTTGCCAGACCTGACGCACAACCTTCAACGAAGGTATGCCCATTCATGCATGTCTCCACACAGAAGACGCTCTAGCTGAGAATCGAACCAGACAGCGTCTTATTGTGAGGCGACAATGCTACCGCAGCACCACCACCGCAGCTAATATCCTCACCAATATAAAAATGTAAAATAAAAGATTAGGTACTGTGTACCTTTCCCCCTACTGAACAATTGTTGATCGAACCTCAGCACTTCCTGTGGAAGGAAAACAACTAAAAAGACCTTGTTATACCACAAGAATAGAAGACTCCACAGTGACCATAAAGAATTTAATCCACTAAAAAACGAATTTCACAGTAACAGGAATACACAACCAATGTTATAATCTCCTTCTCTCTAGCGCCTCGGCAAGTAGCCTTTTCAGAGTAAAAGATGTTCTTATACTAACTTACAATTCTTTTTATATCATACAAACCCCTCCCAAATCAATTAACATTCAATTACACAATTAATTAACTAAAAACTATAAAAGACATAAAAAACGTAACTTTCCAATAAAAATATATACATTAAAGTAAACTTTTCCATGAACAATCACAATTTAAACCATTTGGTTTAAGAGTATTAAATTTCAATATCAAATATAATTCCTTTTTTCTTAACATTTGTTTTATACATTTTTCATTCAAATATTTAATGTTTTGAATACTGTCCAATACTGTCACCTTAATACCATCATTTCTACCTCTGTGATGGCTATGAAAATGAACAGCCAAGGGACTAGTTACTTTATTATTTGTAATATCTCTTGCATGCTCTTTAATTCTGCAAGCTAATGTTCTTTTTGTCTCTCCAATATAATATTTTTGCAAGGGCATTCAATACCATAAACTACTGCTGATGAATTACAGTTATAAATTCCTCTTGTTGTAAAGGCAATTCCATTGATTTCATCAAATTGCTTAACAATAAACCTACAAATAATACATTTGCCACACTTTTTCGTACCGTATTGAGTAACTTGTGTATACAGCAACATGTTTGGCATTTCAAATCGACTATGTACCAAAAAGTCCTGAATATTTCTACCCCTTCTATAAGAAAAACCTATGTTTTTATCTGACAAATAGTTCAATTCTTTTTTTATTATATTCCAACTATATCTAATATGTTCATTAATGTTTTCCGATATTATAGAAAAGGTAGAAACAAAATACATTACATCCCTTGACTCCTGTGATACATTCCGTATTACCCCTTTGTTATATTTCCCTTGCTTTTTAACTTTTTTTAAACTTTCTTTAAGGTAATACTCATCATAGCCTCTTAATTTAAATTTGTTATAACTTTGTACATACTCCTTTTCCCTAATATTAGGGTTACTACATAATCTATTCACCCTAATAAACTCAGTATATGGAATTGCCTTCATAATATGTGTAGGATGATAACTACTACCATGCAATACTGAACCTAATCCTTGAAATTTTCTATGAATTTGATATTCTAACAACTTATTATTCAGTCCTATTAATAAGACATCCAAATATTGCACTTTCTGTCCATTTTGAAGTCCATCAAACCTTATACCCATACTATTATTCTGTATTTCCTTCAAAAACGTTTGCACATCTTCTTGTCCACCTTTGCAGATGAACAACAAATCGTCAATAAAACGATAATATTTGTACACATATTTTTTAAAAAAAGAATTATTATATATATGTTTGATCTCAAAATATCCCATAAATACATTAGCGTAGCTTGGGGCAAAAGCTGCCCCCATCGCCGTGCCTTGCTTTTGCCTATATATTGAACCATTAAATTCAAATATATTATTTTTCAAACATATATCCATTAATTCCAATACATATTGAACTGCATCTGTACAACCCATAAAATATTTAATAGCATCCTTTCCATCCTCATCTTTTATATTTGTGTACAAACTAACCACATCAATCACTACAAAATACATATTATCTTGCCAGTTAATGTCCTTTATTTTTGAAATCAAATCAAACACATCCTTGATGTAAGAAGGTAAATTATACACCACTGGCAATAGATAATTATGCAGAAATTTTGAAATATTTTCCAAAACCATTTGTGGCTGAAACTATCGGACGTCCTGGTGGAGGAAATTTATTTTTATGCATTTTGGGTATACAGTAAAAGCATGGCATTCTAGGAGTATTTATATTAAACTTGTCTTTTATGTCTTTATACGAGAAATACTGCAATCTATAACCCTTGTCAATAACATACTCATACTTTTTCTGGGCTTCTAAATAAGCATTTAGTCCCACTTCTTCATAAACCTCTTCATCCATTAAATGTGTGTAGCACATATCTAAATACTGGGCCACATTTAAAATTACCAATTTCCCTCCTTTGTCAGAAGGTTTAAATACTATATTTTTATCTTTGCTGAGATTATTCAAACATTCCCATTCTGTTTTAGACAGATTATAGTCCATTCCTCTTTTGTGACGTTGAAATTTTTCAAATTCTGCTTCAACATTGTGCGTTAATGCCTTTTGAAAATATCTAATATTCTCATTGCTTTGTAATGGCATAAAAGTACTAACTGTTTTTATCATGCTAGTATCAAATTCTATGCATTCATTATTATCTAATTCTGAATTGCAAGAAAAAAATTCTTCATTTCCATCAAGAACAGAAGCATCATGAGCCATAACATCACTGCCACCCCCACCATGACACATAATAGATTCTTCATTATTATGTTGAAACATGTCCATTAAATGTAACTTCCGACTAAAATAAAATATGTCAGCCTTTAATAAATGTACCCTTGGAATAACCGTGGGTACAAATTTTAGCCCTCTATTTAGAACATTTAGGGCACATTGACAAGTTTCGACCAGATAAATTTATTACATACTCACAATTAGATGAATCAAAACTAGCATAACTTATTTTAGTCCCACTGTTTGTCCCATTTACTTTTTTTGTTTGTACGCTCCTTTCCATAACCTTCTCTGTTGTAGCCTTGTCCATTCCAACTCCGTTTCCGACTGAAACGGTTATCTTGAAACGCATTCATTCCCCTGTTGTTCCCTGGTTTTGGAAGCACTGGAAACTCTTCATTATCAGTCTCACCCTCCGTATGCGATAAACCACTCTCAGCTGAGGTACACGCCATGCCTTCCATTTCCGACTCATTCTCTTTGCGTTCAAAACGCACCCGTTGTCGTCGTGCTCTGGGATTGGTCGACAGAAGAAACGCCCTTTTACTTTCATAGTCCCGAAGATCTCTATGCAATTTACTTTTTTTACGGTCTATGAGCTCAGACTCATACACCATTAACTGTTCATTTGTTTTGACCAGAAACTGTTGAAGCTCATCATGTTTGATTTTACTCGATATATCAGCACATATTACCTTTATTTCTTCTCTTAACTTGTGCTTTTTGAGCACATCTCTTTCTATGAGTATCCGCACCCATTCTTTACTGCACCGATGTGCAGCTGCTAGCCATCTGTCATGAAACTGCTTATCTTCAGAACAGGTTAAATCAAACGGAGTGGATGGATTTTTAACACTTCGTAGCCCTCTAGGAGTGATGTCTAACTCCTCATACCGCTGAAGACTTTGCAAATTCAGAAATACAGAAGTCTCTTTGAATAATAACTTTTCTATTTGTACATATAAATCACGAATTTCAGGTGCAATTAATGTCTCTACTTTCTTACCAACACGTGCAAATGGATTCTGTTGCCACAACTTACGCTCCTGCTGCCATTTGTTATATATAACAGATGCTGCCTCTCCGTTATATATTTCATCCCTTACTTGTGATGCTCCAGCATTATTAGTACCGCCTGTACCATTTGAAACAGCAAAAAAACTGTCAATAGATTTTTGTGTACTGTCCATAGCAGTCTCTCTGAACATCCTTGGTAGTCCTGCAAAGGAGTCACTCGCCATGAATATATACCACAACAAGCAAACGAGAAATAACTTGTTATACCACAAGAATAGAAGACTCCACAGTGACCATAAAGAATTTAATCCACTAAAAAACGAATTTCACAGTAACAGGAATACACAACCAATGTTATAATCTCCTTCTCTCTAGCGCCTCGGCAAGTAGCCTTTTCAGAGTAAAAGATGTTCTTATACTAACTTACAATTCTTTTTATATCATACAAACCCCTCCCAAATCAATTAACATTCAATTACACAATTAATTAACTAAAAACTATAAAAGACATAAAAAACGTAACTTTCCAATAAAAATATATACATTAAAGTAAACTTTTCCATGAACAATCACAATTTAAACCATTGGTTTAAGAGTATTAAATTTCAATATCAAATATAATTCCTTTTTTCTTAACATTTGTTTTATACATTTTATAAATTTACATTTATACACTAAAAAGACCTGTTCACATTTGGACACTAGTGCAGAGCACTGAGAAGTGGAAAGAAGGATGTAATTTGCTTTTACAAACATTTGTCTGTCCATCAGAATAGAAATCCCTCCAAATGCCGCAACCAAAAATGTAACAAAATATTTCTTGGTAGTAGGTAAACCTTAACCTGCATGTGCAGGGCCTTTTCAGGAAGATAAGAAGGAAATGTTTTGATTGTATAAATTTCCAGTGGTGCATTGAAGGTATGGTGTAAAAGTTAGGACAATCCTGAAGCAAGTGTAAAGTAACCTTATCAGAACAGAAATATCAGAACAGAAAATGTCTTCACCTTTTTTTTTTTCCTTCTTGGCCTAAAATGTCCAAGCTAATATGATCATTCGCTGATAATGCAGGATTAGTCAATGGAAGAGTAATGACCAAGAAGAAAAAAAGTTGTTCACTGCAAGAACTAATGTTTTATTTTAAGAGATGTATGATGTATCTACAGCACTAAGTTGCACTGGTAGTAATTCAAAGTCCCATGAAGGATATGATTCTCATGCTGCCATTTTGTTTTACAGTAGATCTATGGTTATGTCTGCTGATGCTAGTGCCCAGTGGAGAACACCTGCCTATCACGTTAAGGAGGACAAATTTATGCTCTCTCTCCTATATGATAATTCAGGAAGTGGCTGTTGAGTCTTTACACAGTTCTGCTCCAGAAGACCGAGGCCTGGTATGACCTGGTGGTCTATCTGTCCAGGATGACTGGCATCCATTAATACCAGTGAATAGTGCAGATACTGGTACAATAACTTGCACTGCCACCACCCAGAAGATCTCTGAGCATGACAAGTACAGGTGAGGAAGGGAAACTAACTGAAACATTTGCCATTTCTTGTTTATGTCATACTGCAGCTAACCTGTTTTTCCTTTCACAGGATTCTTTTTCTCTGACATTTCTCAGGATATACTAGGTCAGATGTTGTTCTTGGCAGATGTTTTGTTGTAGCACTGTTTTATTTTGTGAGATAGGGTAAATGGCAGTGCCTCTGGTGGTTGTGGCCACAATTTCTCACTTCTACTTTATTGCACATGCATGTAGTTGTACAGTTTTTTATGCTCCATTGTGGCTAAATTAGCAGTATAGATTTTTACCCTCCCTGTGGACACAATGCCTTGTTTCTGCTTTACTGTATATATACACGGTAGTATATCTGCTTGGGATTGTGGTCACTATCCCCCACTTCTGCTTGTTTGAACGTATATATAGAGCTATAGCTCTGCATTGCAATATGCATCTCATTTACTACTGGATGTAATAAGTGAGGGAATGCATATCCCTTTTATAGTTTAATATGGGCAATAAAAGAGGATAATGTTGTATCTTTAGGCTTTTCCCGGTTAGGGGTTGCCACAGTGGAACTCAGGTCCGCTAATGATTGGCAGTAGATTTTTACGTACCGACTTGCCAGGCCTAATGCACAACCTTTAATGAAGGTACGCCCATTCACACATGTCCCCACGCAGAAGACGCTTTAGCTGAGAATCGAACCAGACAGCGTCTTACTGTGAGGTGACAACGCTACGGCAGCACCACCACCATATGCTGTTGGTTAATGCAGGAGACAGCAGAGACCAATTACACAAAGAGATTAGTGACATCCGGTTTCCACACCAGTAGTATATAGGGTGTACCAACTATGGGTCCTCCTAACTAATGGACACTCTTCCCTTTGTGTCTTCCTTCTGCAGGTCATGATGGCTCGTTTGAGCCTTAAGTGCATCCACTGTGACCTGCTGCTGCCACCCCACCTGAGGTTGTAGCTGAGATATGTCAGTTGTGTGGAAATGCCTTGCTGGGATAGGGTTCTGGTCCTTTCCAAGCAAGTAGCCCACCGTAGTAATCTAAGCAAACTCTGACAAAATTGGGGCACTGGAGCATATGATGAAGTTGGTGGTTGACCTGGTGATGCTGCAGTGTATTGGCATACGTCACCCCCTACTACACCAGGTATCAGATATCTAGACCAAGCTGGCCAATGTCATCTGTTCCAGTATTGTTCCTCTTGACCAGTCATCAGCTGACACACTATCCATACCCCATGCCGTCCCAAGCCATTTGTCTAGCGTCTGTTTGCCTATGTGTATCCCATGCCTCCTACCTTGTGTATGTGCACCCCCCCCTTGTTGGCCTGTGCTGTTTAATGTGTGTTTGTAAGGCCCCATTGCCTGCTCTTCCCCTCTTTTTCTCCATCTTTATACCTTTCACCCACCCTCGTCCTTTCTTCCTCCAAACAAAATTGAGGGCCTACCTTCCACCAATACTGCTTTACCTTACTAAGTTCCTCTGCTTGTTATTTCCATTTCCTACTTTCCTGTACTTCCTTTTCTAGCCTTCTCACAGAAACAAGATGGGCACACATTGACTGCTCATTCACACCTGCTACATATATTTTCCTTGAAACATTCAGCAGCAGAAGCCTGCACTAAGGGCAGCAGCTCGTGCTACCTGCTGCAGCTCTGACGTGTTCTTATGAATCTCATACTGCTAGGTGTGCGACTGCTTCCATATCCTTATTTGTAATGCTTTGTCTACACTGACCTGAAAACCAAAACCCCTCCAACTTCAAAATTTCCCTTCATGCCCACCTCTCCTCATGCTGGAAATGACCCTGCACCAAGCCCCCATAGTATCTCCTGCCCACTTCCTGCCCCCCTGTTCATTGTATGTAACAGTACCATTGTATTTAAAACTCATACTTCCAATATACAATTCAAATGCTCATACTGATTGTGCAAAACTGTAACTTTAGTTAAAAAAATTCTCATGTTTAAAACTTGTACATACTGCTCCTTTTTTATTGATTGTAATGTCTTTACAAATTTATTGTAGTTTATTCTACTTCTTTGTAACTTTAAACTGTTAATTTTTGTACTGTGCAGCTTTTCTCCCCAGGCTTTCCATGAGAATGGGTTCTGTTGGCCCAGTGGACTACCCCAGTAAACAAAAAACAAACAAATAAATAAATAAATAAAATCAGCTTCACTTATAACATTTTATTTCCAACTCATCTACCACCTTAAAGATCAGCTTTCTGCCTACTGTTAATTAATGTCATGGCTTAGTTTTTCATGTCATTTGTTGCACTGCACTGTATTTTATCTATGTAGCAAAGCCAACTCTGCCCCAAAACTCATGTCTGTGAATCAGGTCATAAACTAGGAATTAATTTCAGGATTCCAAAAATTCATAAAGATACTGATTAGCCATTCATGTATTCCTGCAGTGGTTGCTAATCAACCTAAATTGTGTGTTGATTGTTGAACTTAAGCCAGCATATAAAGAAATGCCCTAATTTAACAAAAATTAACGGTACTTTCTGTATAAGCTGAAGAGTATTTTTAATGAACAGTATGTTTCATTGACATTATATGCATGTATTTCAGAAGGTTTGGCAGTGAGTATGTCAGAATGGTTTTGGATGCTTTATCATGCTTAACTTGCTGTAATATGTACTTCACTTGATGATGTTTTAGGCTGCATTATTATAAACAAAAGGGTGTAGCCATGGGATCCCCAGTTGTCCCTACTTTTACAAATATTGTTCCTGCTTGCTGGAAGAACTGGTTACAGCAATCAGAACTATTTAAATACATAGCATTTTAGGTTATACAATGAAACACTGATTTCCTGAATGCCAACAAGTCTAAAGTATGTGAAACAAATGCCTGAAATACAGAAGGGTGATAAAATCAATTTTAATTGCTTTTTGCCCTACTGCAGGGGGTAAGCCCCCTCTCAAAACTTATATATATATATATATATATATATATATATATATATATATATATATATATATATATATATATATATACCAACTACCCTGTTACACCAACTTAAAGAAGGGAGACGTCTCCTTAACCAAATGAATCATTGCTGGTGCACCCTTAAAAATCGCACAGAGAATGATTTAATGTGGGAAAAAGTGATCAATGTTATGCCTCTCATCTTGTTTACTACATACTACTGATGCTCAAGCAATTTTACCTTGAACAACTTTAGGGAAGCTGGCATTTTATTCCAGTTTTCACAAGTGGTTTTTAGTATGAACAGATTCAGAAACAGATTTTCATATGCCTAAATTAAGCATGAAGAAACTATTACATTTGACTACCTCATTAGTGTCTGAAACTTCTGACTTCTTGGTTTGTCTGTTTCATTTGACTTTCGGAAAATAGGAAGTTCAATTCAAATGTGAACAGTAAACTGACCTTTGTAAGTTCCAGTGCACATCAATCCAGCTTTTATATTCAAACAAATATGATGAAAGGTCAGTTTATTACAGTTTCATAGCTAACCTCTTCAGTTTCTCAGTTTTTAGAAGTAAATAATTAAAGCAGTTTTTTTCCCTTGTGAAGGGGTAATACTAGTGGCAGGGTTAAGGAGTTAAGAATGTAGCAAATTTAATTATTACCAAAAGAAATTAGTTATCCTCCCATTTTGTATTATGACTACTTTCAATTGTCTATTAAAAATGATTCAGTAAAATGATACTTTTACACTTGAGATCATTTATAGCACTGATGCAAGTGAAATTAAAAAGATGCTACTGAAAAATTGGAACATTTTGTTAAGCAATGCAGGCTGTCAGTAATTGTTCACAGTTTCTGAATTAAAAAAAAGATTTTAATTTTAAACAAATGACAGAATGTTCAACTGAATTAGATGTTTCCCCCAGATTTAATAAACTCTGTGTAGGAATAGTGCAAGCCCTACACGGAGTATATTGTGGCCATATCTGCAGCTCCCTCTTGGTACCATGGATTGCATATTCATGAAGGTGCGCTACTAAGGGACAGCCATGTACACGGTTACTGAATCAGTGCTAGGGGGTGTGTTACACTGCCCACAGATGTGTAACACACCCCCTACACTGTCAAAGTGCCATATGGCAACAAAATATGCAATTAAAGTGTCCTTGAACACTTATTCATAATTATTTTTATGTATGTTATACAGGGGGTGTGTTACAATGCCCGTAACACACCCTCTGCAGTTTCAAAGTGCTGTACGGCACTAAAATGTTACATAAAGTGTGTCCTTGGCCAGTATAAAAATGTAGCTGTAGGGGTGAGTTACAGTGTCTGTAATACACCCTCTGTACTGTCAGAGTGCTGTACAGCATGGAAATTAAATGTGCAAATGTGAGTTTTCCTTTTATGTTTATTTATTTTTTTTATTTTTATTTTTTGCCAAGTTTAAGCATAGTTGAGTGGGTTTATGCAGCACGGTGCGTTGCTCAGCAGTGCTTAAATGTAACGAAAAGCTATACAGAAATGTATAGGTGAAATCTTCACAGCCAAGTTAGCTGAATAGTTAGAGTTGTGGCTTTGTGTGTAGTAGTGTGCATGGTTTGAATACCAGGACAGGTCATTCAGTTTTTACATCAGAAAGCAATTCTATTTATATTTCTAATTTTTTATTGACATAGTTATTGATATTTGTCAAACAGGTTAGTGCAACTGGTCCAGAATCCCAGTGTCAGTGGAGATATGAGGTAAAAATCTTCAGTTAAACACAAGTGTCCAATACAGTTCAGTCACACACCAAGGTAATGTAATTAAAGTACATAGGGTGAGGTCATGTAAAGTGAAATACATACACATAATAATTAAGTATCAATAATAAGTAATGTCAATATATATTTTTGTTATTATTTAAAAATCTTGTTTGCCCTTAGCTAAATCTTGCTAAGCACTGCTAAGCCAAGCTAATCAATGCCTAAACAGGACCTGTCTTAGCAATACTCAGCAAAGTTTAGCTCCGCTTAGCCGGTTTGAGCATTACTAAGCAGTCCCATTCTAAGCAGTCCTCAGCTGAGCTAAGCGGATTTGTGCACCACTAAGCACTCTTAAGCATTTGCCAGTTTAAGCACTGCTCAACTCAGCTTAGCAGGTTTGCACACTTAGCATTTTTAAAAATGGTCCAATGGTGGCAAAGGGTGGGAAAATAATCTTATTTAAGCTGCACAGGTGGAAATACAGCCAGAACCTGTTGGAGTTTTATCACTGCAGGAACTATGGTTGGAGTAGGAGAGGGAGCGTGCTTTTGGGCTCAGAGCTGGGGCATGTTGGAGTCCAGGGTAATGGTTGGGCTCCTCATTAAAGACCATGACAACAGATTGCTGCAGGGCCAGTACCAGGGCTCTGAATACAAGTCCCAGGCCTGGGACCATCTGACATGTGACCTCACCAATGCCACTGGAATCCCCTGCACTGGTAAGCAGGTACATCATCATTATGATAACCTGAAGTGGAGGAAGGGGGTGCTCTTGGCCTAATTGATCCAAGATGCTCAGGATGGGAATGCTCCAGAAGTTTGTAAGTATAGGAAAAATTGCTTTATGAAATTCTAGCATGAATATGTGATAGACAGGTACAAACAGCTGTAAAGGAGAGGATTCTCAACTTAGAGGCCCATGCAGGGTGCCTAGCGAGAATGCGCTGAGAGTGTGGTGAGTACATATATATCTTGCAATATGTAGTAATATCAATAAGAAAGAGTACAGATGTAACTGCCAGTAGGTATATTCTGTTCTGACTGTACTGCAATAACAGTAATAATGTGTAGGAATGACATGTGTATATGGTATTAATACTAATGATCTGGTAATAAAGTACACTGGAATTCTAAATGTGAAGGGAATAAATGACATCCATTCATGATCTACAGGAAATACAGTACAACTGCAGTCAGAATTGTGAAGGGAAAAGTGTTAGTATTGAATAGGCTCTGTATTAACAGCACACAATCAATGCATCCATTATTTAAACTGGAGTACAATAAAGTTTGCCAAATGTATACCAATGACTGTGTCTTGTCACTCTCAATAAAGCTGTCTTCTGGCAATTGTTGTGTATATTCTGTTCTGTTGTTGAAGATGTCCAAGTTAACAGGTGTTGCAAATCAAATATGGGTATAACACCATGAAGTGACTGAAGTTTGGCTGTAAAATAACTGTTATGCTAAAGTATACATGTGAAGCTGTACTACAAGATAGAATGCAATTTGATATATGTTAGGCACTAACATGTGAACCTTGAATAATAATGTGTAAGGTGTTATAGTGTTTTTCCATCAGGATTGTCTGGTGTTAACCTTTGCATTTCAGCTATATGCATTCCTGAATGTAGTTATGCTGATGCAGGCAAGTATGACAATGTAGTAGCTTTAGACTGCAAATATAGCATCTTCAAATGTACATGGGTCAGGTAGGCATCCCAGCACCCTGATACTGTCTGTACAGATCACACATATACCCATCCACTAAGGGTTAATTGTCTACACCTGCATTCCAAGTATTAAAACACACTTCACCTACTATCCCTGTCATGCGTGAAGCTCATGCATGTATGTTCAGCTGTCACTTCAGTCTGCTGTGACACTCTACTGATATTACCAGGTCAGACTTTGTCAGCAGGTGAGCTTTAGACATATATCAGTCAACCAGCACAGAACAGTGGCCCAGTAGCTCAGTGTGATAAGAAATACATATGTTGTTATTTTTCCACACACAGACCAGGGTTTGAATCCAGGGACCGGTAGTAAGATTTATTTACAGTAACAGACAAGTAGTACTGACTACTTATGGAAACAGTCAGGTACTGTTAACAAATATTCCCCATACAGGACATACAGGTAGACTGTAGTAGCTGGATGAAGGGTATACTAGTGTCTACCATGCCTACAAATTACAGCAGGATAGGTATATACTCCATGCACTTTGCACAATACATGTCTCTCAAGTGTCACGCTGTCACAGATAGTGATCACTGTTGCCAATAACCTTGGACACAGATATAAATCCAGTTGAAGTATGCCAGTAGCACACTCACACAACATCGGTGCAGGGTACACCTTGTTTTATATATATATATATATATATATATATATATATATAGATATATATATACATATATATATATATATATATATATATATATATATATATATATATATTACCCTGACATGTATGAGTTCCCTGTAGTTATATACCTATAGTTCTTACAGCTTGGCCTATACCATGTCATGCTGACAGCTTGAGAGTTATGTATGTGCTACAGAAGCTATAGGGCACATGTAGATGTAAAGTAGATGCAGACCTGTAGAGTATTCAGCAGTACTGTTGTAGAAAATACAGCCTATACAGTTGTTAATGGAATGTTTTTCTCTCCCCCTACCCCTTATCTGCATCACTAATTATTATTCTTATACTACAAGTATGTTTTCATTTCAACATATGTTGTTCTCAAAACTGAATGTTGGGCCATGTGTTGTATTATTGGTTATATATTTCAGTGGTTGCATACTAACATATCTTGTTGAAATTCCACCGTTGCTGGCCTTTTGCCGTAACTGTTACTGGCATGCTGTTAAAATATTGACTGTTATCCCATTTATGCCTGTGTTCTGTATGCTATGCAATTCTATTGTTCTGGGTTAATTGGAACATCCATGCATGCTGTTATAACTAACATTGAAGTGTTTTGTTCATGACTAACCAATACACATTGACAAACTCAACACCACAGCATGACTGGGTAGGCCAGGTCCAGGTAATCTGCCTATCCCACCTCTTCTGGCCATGTAACTGGGTCCCAGCACATCTGGGACCCAATCTGGAGCTGCTCCTTCTGCTGGTCTTGCACCACCCTTGGGTGGAACCCCCTCAGGAGGCGAGATGTGTCCCTCCCCGGGCATGGACAGGAGACTGTCACTTGGAATCAAGTTTCAAGTATGGTGCACAGGGTCATCCAACATGACCTGGATGATAGACTGCGCCAGATTGAGGGCAGACTGGCGCACCTCAAGGGGCAAGCTGGCCCTGGCACTCAGCCCTCAGCACAGTCACCTTTGGGGCCATGAAGGGGCAGTGGTGACTGTCCATGGGTAGGGATCTCAGTCCTACTGTTGCCATATGGGGGCACTTGGTCCCTCGATTTCAAACCACCCTCCCCATCCAAGGTGTCTACCCTCCTCATGTGTCATACACTGCCCCTGTCTGCTGTGTTGTATGTCTGCAAAAGTAACCTCTCCTACCCAACTTACCTCCCCAAATGTACCTAAAACCCTTCCTCAACATCCTACTCTCATCTTCAAAAAAGGGCTTCTGTCCCAAAATAAATTCATCCCATACATAGCTCTCCATTTTACCCCCACATACACTGCCATTAATCAATTATCTCATCCATTAATCAACAGTTATGTCACCCACACCATCTCCCTATGGGGTGTGAGGTTCCAAATTGTCCACATTATGCACAGTTGTTGCTGCCCAAGAAATGGAGAGCAATGGTCCTTTCCTACACCCATCCTACACATCTGTACATGCCTTTCATATTGTTTTCCCCCCTGCTTGCCCCCATTTCACCACTTTCCTATCACCCCTTTTTTCTTTTCTTTTTTTAGAAATAGCACTGGTTTAAGTGGGGATAAGTGGTGCTAAGTGAAGCTATGCAGACCTAAGCACCACTTGGCATTGCATTGTGGAAATCTGCTTAAAACTACTTCAGTCACCCTATGTGATTCAGACACTGTTGTGACCAGCGACAAAATAACCAGCCCTGGTAAGTCTCAAACCCAGGAGCATCTGTACTACAGTCAGAACAATGCACAACTAGGCCAACTCAGCTCTGGGGAATTAGTGTTGTTTTTCTAAATATATCATGCAATACAGTCATGTAAAATTAGGGGAAAAAAGACACCACTGCCAAGTATTGAACCCAGGACCTTCTGAACTGCAGTCAGAGCAATGCACCACTACACCAACTCAGCCCTGGGGGTTACAGTTGTTTACTAAATATATCATGCAGTACAGTCATGTAACAGTAGTGAAAAAAGACACCACTGCCAAGTATTGAGCCCAGAAACTTCTGAACTACAGGAAGAGCAACCCACCACTAGGCCAACTCAGCTCTGAGGAATTGCTACTACTTTTCTAAATATATCATGCAGTACAGTCATGTAACATTAGGGAAAAAAGGCGCCCCTGCCAAGTATTGGCCCCAGGATCCTCTGAACTACAGCTCACTGCAATACATCAGTAGTCTGACTCAACTCTGGGGAATTGCTGCAATTGTTACAAAGATATCCTGAGTACCAGTGACTCTACTTCTACATATAATGTTATAAATGACAATGCACTTGGGCCTGTGATGCAGACAACAAACCAGTACACAGCCAAAGACATGTTGATGGATTGATGAGAGGCATACGATATCAGGTACAGCTGACAACTGCACAGACTGCTGCAGAATGTCCACAGTTCTGTCACCTATGTATGGCATGGTTGTTATCAAAGGTATTCTATGTGCTGACATACTGGCAAGGCAGTGCAGACTGATTTTACAAAGGCAGGACAGACAGGTCAGTGTCACACATCAGTCATCCAAGCACACATGTTCATGCCAATCCTGAGTAACACACTGTATGCATGCACATATGTCTTGCAACTACACCTCCCTTAATAATTACTCAGTAGCTCTATCTGTAGCATTCCTAGCATGTCTGACATCTGGACACTCACAGTTCAGGCCCACAGTCCATTCTGTTGCACAACTACGTTCTTGACAATACAACCTAGAAATAACTGAGCCCTGAAATGTCTAGCAGACCTGGTTGCTGCTAGCACAATCACTGCCACCCACAGTAGCATGTCAATGGCCTGGAGGGTAGGACACATGTTACACATATCAATACATGTCCTAAACCCCCCTATGACTCTCTGGATGATACTACTACTGAACATATGTACCAGAGTCACATGCCTCATCTGGACTGTAACGGGTACTTCCATGCTGGCCATGATGTGACACAAGAGCTGACACTGCTCCTTACTGACATATACAGCTTGCTGTCCCCCAGTGTCTTCACAATCCCCAGTATGACTCCTGGCCAGAATACAGCAGGTACAGCCTGCCACACATAAAGCTGCATGTTCAGATACCTGCTACAGACCTACCATACCTCCCAACCATCTACAACAGGGCATCCACACAACACCCATACATAAAGGGTTGTGGGGGGAATGTTCAGGTGACAGGGACATGTATTACAGTCTCCCACTACAAACATATACAGCTGATACACCAGCATCAACTGCAGCAGCATGCACAGTCAGACAAAATGGATGTATGACACTCACATCTGCCTGTCTCCTTACTGAACTCAACACACATTGTTAAACATTAATCTGCCACAGACTTGCAAACTGTTAACAATGGCCAAACATAGCATGCAAAATCTTGCACATAACACATGAATCCAAACAGTGAACAGTATTTCTACATACCCTCTGTGATGCTGTAGTTCCCACACCTCAATAATGTCCTCCTCATGGGCATAGGTTCCAGACGCTGTTGAAGACTGGGGGGGTGAAAGGGGTACTTAGTGATCTAAAAAGGGCTATTTTTTATAACTATTTACTACCACAACATAGGTTCACTTGGAGGACATTTTAAGCTTAGCCAATTCCCTTTTGGTGCTTGAAACTCACATTCATTGAAATAGCATTGAAACTCACATTAAAACAAAATGCATCTAGCCAGTGGTAGATAAAGTTTTTCTTTGGGCTGTTTTCAAATCATAGGCCCTTACACATACATTTAGTATCAGTAAAAGGCATCTAAATAATTCCACATTAAAGAGATCTGTAAATAACAAAGAGGTTGCTGCTAGCAAACATTTTCATACTTCATTGGTTCATCTACAAATAAAGCGCCTGTTGCCCTTGGTGAAAAAATTGCCTATGTTACATTAAAAAAATGATAAGATGGTAATATTGCAATAGGGAATGGATGGCAAACTGATAAAAGGTTCATAGTTACTAGGTATCTCCTCCAAAGGAGTACATTGTCAGGACTGCAGCATCCACCCCCTTTAAAGTACAACACAGTGCAGTTTTCAAGGGCAGAGAAGTTTTAAAGCTAAGTCTGGTTTCACTGGGAAAATGCATTACTTTGTTTAGCAGATGTCTATCAGTGTTTGTGCTATAAAATTTAAAATAAGTCTTAAATTAAATCCAAATAATCATTATAGAAGTAAAGCATAAAACAATATGCACATTACAGTGTTTATAGTAAATGGGGAGTAACAGCCAAGTAATGGGACACTGGAATGGCAGCAGGGGTGAGGGCTGTGTATGGAGAGGCATTTGACCATCATTTTGTGAGGGGAGAGGGAAGGCAAATTCAAAGACAGCCCCAGGTGGCACAAACTCTAGCTACACCACTGAGTAAAACCCACAGCCTTCTGCATCAATAGCAAGTATACTACCTGTTGTGATACTAGCAATGCTTTTAAAAACTTCAGCACAATAGTAATATCATTTGCTAAACAATAGTTGCACGTTATTAAAATGTTTTGTGTTACAATGCATTTCCTGAAAGGTAGGAAGACTGAAACTTAAATGGCTGTCATTATTTAGTGAATTCAGTCCTCACTGATCAGCCAGAAAACCAAATATTTTAAGAGAAACAGACCAAAAGTATATGATACCCTGACCCCATGCAAAAAATGGGGGAAAAGGGGTTTATGGATGTTTGTATGGAATAAACTACATACATTATAGAAACACCAAATCTGAATGTTCAAAATACACTTGACAAAAAAATGAATTGATTTAAAATAGTTTTCATTTGTTCATCTATGCAATTTAACTGCAGCTCTAATCTTGCCCACACGACATTACAGGAAATTCATTTCCTATGCTAGATTTGTAAATTACTCTAAGAAATAAAAAAGACAAACATTTCTGACATAGAGGAGTGGTGAAAAAATGGCAACTAGAGTTTACTTAACAAGTATCAGGTAATACAGCAGTAGCAACAGTTGGCAGCAGAAATATAGAAATATCTGACATCATAAACTGAAAAAAATCAAATAGTAAGTTACACAAAGAACTAACAACATTTCCTGGTAAATAATCACTCATATATGCATATCAAAGCAGACAGCAAATTAGCAACTTTTTGCACTTTACATGCAAAATCATACCTTTAAAATACTAAGTCACTATTCCAAAAAAATAACAGTATAGAAAATATATATTATTCTATGTGTTTCTACCTTGATTCTGTTAAAAAAAAACAGTCTACAATTTTAGACGGAAAGCAGCCAACTTGAATGTTCTTTTACACTGTGCATGCTTTTACTGTTAATATTTTGCCTGGCAAAATTTTAAATAATTCAAAAAAGACACTTGCACTATTCATTCTTTAGCAAAATTATGTCTGGTCCCTTGCTAATTAAATCAACAAGCCTTGTGCCTGATCTATTGAATTTGCACAGGTATTTAAGAAAATAATAACACAGGATTAACTCTTCTTATAGGTTCATAGGTTCATAGATTGGTACTAGGCTATCAGCCCTAGGGCCTATACAAGCCTAGCCATAACAATTCCCTGGCTATTTCTTCTCACACTATTTACTTCCCTGGACCCCTGTCTAGCAGGGTGACTGACGTGATCCACGGGGTGAATTTCCTTTCTCCCATCCAATCGTCAAGGTTCCTTTTGAAGAGGGCCAAAGAGGCACTCTGCTTGACATGTATGGGCAGTCTATTCAATTCTGGGGTGTCTCTGGGTCAGGAACCTATCCCTCCAGCATGTTTTGTTTATTGTGATGACAAGGTTTAGATCCCTGGAGCATGTGGCTCTGAGGGATTGGGATTTCTTTAAGTGTAGCATGTCCAACAGCTCTGGGTTTGACATGGCCTTGTATGTTAAGCAGAGATCACCTCTGAGTAGATGATATGAGACAGAGTATAGCTGGAGTTTTTTAAGGCCATCAGCGTAGGGCATCTACTTTAGGCCTGTGATTCTTTTAGTGAGGTATGAATGCGGCCTTTCCAGTTGTTGCAGATGTCTTGAGAGGTACATACCAAATGGGGCGTTGTATTCTATAATGGGTCTAATGAGGGATGAGTACAGTGGGACAATTACCTCCTTTTTTCTGGATGAAAAGCCCTTAGTGATGAGGTGTGCAACATAGAAGGATTTCCTGACTGTTGTGGCAATGTGGTTATCAAAGGTGAGACCACTGCCCATCTGTGTCCCTAAGTCTCTTATCATACTTTCGATGTTTAGTGTACTGCCACCTATGTGGTAATTCATGGGTACATGTTTTTTTCTCAATGGAGATAACTATACATTTCTTGGCATTGATCTTGAGCCCATGGCTCTGGCACCAAGCATCTGTTTCTGTAAGGCCCTTTTGTAGAATATCCACATCATTTGGGGATTCAATAATGGCTCACAGATTGCAGTCATCTGTGAACCTTGTTAGCCATAGTCCCTTAGTGTTGGCCTGTACTTCAGAGAAGTAGATGCCAAACAAGAGTGGTCCCAGGACTGAACCCTTAGGTACTCCACTTGTCACTTGTCTGGAGCTGGATTTGGAGTTGGCTACTTTTACAGTGTGGGTTCTGTCAGTAAGTCAGTTGGCAACCCATTGAGTGACATAGGGATTAATGCCCAGCTTAGTAAGTTTATCTATGATTCCAGAGTGGGGGATGGTGTCAAAGGCCTTGGTGATGTCTAGATAGGCTGTGTGGACTACCTTACCCTTGTCCATGGCTCTGGAGACTAATTTGAAGAAGTCAATCAGATTCAGGAGACAAGATTGGCCCTTTATGAACCCAAACTGGGTAGGGTCCAGTGTTTGAAGGTTGCCAATGTCTTTGTTTATAAGTTCCATGATAATACGCTCCATGGCCTTGCAGATAAGGCTCATCAGACTGATAGGATGGTAGTTTCTGGGATCCAAGGTGGATCCCCCCTTGTGTAGTGGGATAAATGTAGCTCTGTGCCACTCAGTGGGCATGAAACCTGAGGTGAGGCTATGATTAAACATGACACTTAGGTGAGGTGCCAGTTCATATTTTAGTTTATGTAGTACACAGCCCGGGATGTCATCTGGTCCCATGGATGCTGTATTCTTAACTTTGGAGAGTGCGTTTTTTACCTGTGTTGCCGTTATTACCAGAATTTGGCAATCTTCTGGTATTGAGATGGGCCGTTTAGGGGGTGAGAGGGGTGTGAAGTTGGCACTGAATCGATCTGCCAGGATATTGGCAATATCCTTGGGATCAGTATATTTAATGCCATTCTGTTTTAGCTCAGAGCAGATCTGAGCATTGCCATTTAGATTCTGGACATAGTTATAGAATGCCTTGTGGTTGTCTTTGGAATCTTTGGCAATTTTATTTTCGTAACTAGCTTTGGAGGATTTTATGAGGGATCTAAGTTTCTTACTGAGGCTGGTAAGGAAGTTTTATCCATCCTGGTATTTTCCTCTTTTCTGCAACAGTTTCTTCCTTTTGTTGTAAAGTTTGTTTATGGCAGGGGACCACCAGATTGGCTTCGTTTTTTTGGAGGAGAGCATCTTGGTTCTATTTGGGATGGCACGATTCATGCATGGCTGGATGTACTCGTACCGTGCCTTAGTGTAGGATTCAGCAGTCAAACTTTCAGTTCCTGTCTGCATGGGTGTCATGAAGTTTGTCACTTCTGACTTGAGTAGCATGAAGTTAGCTTTGGAGAAGTTTTTTATGGAGGTTTCCTTACTAGGGGGTGGGGTGGGATGTGGATGTTAAGGGGGATTACCTTATGGCCAGACCTGACTAATGAGGGGATGACCATAGGTGTGGAGCATCAATTTCCCATGTTGGTAATGACCAGGTCTAGGATATTGGAGCCCCTGGTGGGACTATGTATTAGTTGATCCAGGGCATTGGAATTTATGAATTCCAAGAACCGTTGGGCAAAGGTGTTGAGTACATGAGTAGTTTTCCCAGTTAGTGGCAGGGTAGTTAAAAATCACCCAGTATTAGGGTGTTTGGTTCTATCTTAATATTTTCCAGTATGTTTAGAAAGGTGTAGTGAGAATCTTCGGGCACGGTGGGGGATCTGTAGCAAGCTACAATTTGGATTGCAGTCTTACCTAGTGCTAAGCAAGATAAAAAAAAATGCACACTTAATGTGTGTACATTCCACTCCATCATAAAAACTTAATAAATGCGACTAGGAACTAGTAGTGAGAAACTAGTTCTAAGCCTTTGTGCATATTTATTTAGCCTGGAAAGTGGAGGGAATGGTTATTTGCATATGTAAGGCAGGAGTGTTTTCATGCAAACAACTATGGAAAAAGTAAAGAAATGCATGGGCAATTTCAGTTGAGAATAGGAGCAGCTATACCCAATAGATATAACCACAAGGTAAAAATGATAACTCAATTAGCACTACCACATTTGAAAGTATGATGGAAAAAAGTGGGATTTTAAGGGTTATAAATGTTTTTTTTTTTTTTTTAGATAATGGAAGTACCGATTAAAGTTAAATAAATGTTAGCAGTGCAGAAAAGTGTGATATCTTGTCATTATTCGTCAAGTACCTTTTAATGTTTTTTGTCTTCTTCATTCCCCCTCTCTCACTGAAATGAGCTCCTCCTGGTCTACTTCTCGAGACATTTCTCAGTCACAGTAGGATACACAATTGGAGGATGATCTCACCTGACTGGTTTCTCTGATTGCGTTTCCCAGTGGGACTTGAGACATAAAACACAAAACTATATAAAAAAGTATATATGCCTTGAAATTGGAAAATGTATTGCCAACTGAGGTACTCTCATTTGAGTAATGCTTTGGCAGTACATTTTCCGATTTCAAGTGAAACAGTTAAAAAACATTTGTTTTGCTCCAGACTGCAAAGTATGTTGGGGGTGCACGCCTTGCACCAAAGTCTAAATCCGTCACTGCCTATCCACCCGTACTTCAGCAAATTCAAAGCAGAATGTTAAAGGGTGGTTTAAAATTGTGTGCAAAAAGCAGTGAATGACACTGTTCTGTGGACATTAACCGGGAGCGACACCCACCCACCCATAGTTCAGCAAATTCAAACCAGAATGTTAAAGGATTGTTAAAATTGCATGGAAAAGCAGTGAATAATAACACTTACAGTTTTGTGAACATTAAAGGATTGTTGAAAATTGCATGCAGGGACATCTGAGCTATGATGCAAATTCTTAAAGAAGAATGCCAGTAATTTTTACAAAAAGTGCCACAGCTTCAGTACACAGAGACTTAAGCTTACCCGTAAGTGCTGAGTCTGTGATCAGGTGCACTTTTATGTTTAAATTCAACACATGTGTGTGTCCTCCATGTCGTTACAGGTCTTGCAGCTGTAAAAGTGGGTGGGAGGTGCGCTCCCTCCCCCTCGCCCTATGGTTCAGGTGCCTATGCTCACAGGCCAGGTAAAGGGCTAAGGCCTACATGAAGGCCTTAATTATAGGACTGTGTTCTCATGTCATTGGCTAATGGCAATGCAACCCCGCTGTTCTGGATGCAATTAGCAAGTGGAATTCACAGACTGGTACACAGGCAATCACCTGTTCATGAGCATTACCTACAAAAGGCAAGCTGCTGCCTATGGTAAACAGGTCTGACACTTTCTTCATGAAGACAAACTGTGATTCTCTAGGAGACCACAACTGAATTTCTTCTCACAATGGAGTACAACATTTTACCAGGTGTGTCATAGAATTAAGCATGTAATGGAATGCGGATGGGGGGATGCAGTCATGGGAAATAGGAATTTAAACAGTAGATCTCAACCACATTTTTTGGACTGACATGTTGCTGTTAGTCTGCTGTCCAGCACCTATGGCCATCCTTTATGACCGCAGTGTTGGACAGCAGACTAACAGCAACATGTCCAGCACCTACGGCCATCCCTAATGGCTCTGTCTGCAGTGACATAGATCACAGCTCTGGCCCCTAAGTCACCCCAACAATGGTCAGCTCACACATAATTGCTACTCGATTGTCTGTTGTACAATACTGACAGTAAGTACTGGTAGATACAGCTGGCATATCACACCATGTACTGTCAGTGAGCCCCTCTCAGTCTGTGAATGTCATACAGGCTTAATTCAAATATTGTCCAGGTGTCCTTGACCATTCCTGACATACTCTGGCTATGTCACTGTGTACTCCACACTTGTATCTCGTTGCCTGACACCTATGGCTAGCATATCTGGTGACCCCCCTGCAGAGCAGGTTATAAGCACTAGTAATTGGGTGACAGTGGCTCTGCCTCAGCAGCAGTGCATACATATTGAGCATACAATGTAAGGAAACAAATACAGTACCAGATATTAATGTACCATTACTGTCTTCCCAGGGGTCTTCCATGTCACAGACACATTCCCCAGACTCTGGGGACAATCATCATGTATTGTCCAACTGGTGTCTGGAAATCCACATTTGTCTGTCAGGGGGTGTACATCTATCAGGCACATGTACACATTCCACGAACATCTGGGTACTGCAGATGTCAGACACCTATGAGGAGGACACCCTACACCACATATGCACTGCTCCCAGTTATTGTATAGCACAGATGTTGCTAGAATGTCCACATGCACCTGTAGTACCACTCACCTATTTGTCGGATGTAGGCTGGATGACATCGTACTGTAACGTTGCCCATAGGGGACACTCAACAGCTGATGGCAGTGATGGGTGTGGACACACAACAACACAGTCTGTCACAGCACTCAGGCCATATCTGGTATTCCTGGTACCATATGAGGTTACTAGGCTACGTGCCCTGAGCAGCCATATGCCTAGGCCAAATGTTTAATAAAGGATTTAATCTAAGGTCTCACCATCTTCAGTGGCTTAGCTGCACTTTTACATTAGGCCAGATGTTTGCCCATGTGTACGCAAACCAGCACCTGATGCCCCAATCCAACAAGGACACAAGTGGTATCCCAAGGGTGAATGTGCAGTTATCCATCCAGTTATCCAGGTTATGGCTGCAAAGGTATAAATAGCTACCCTGCCTGATGTGGACAGGGTGCCCATTCCACCACAGGGTGATTGTGTGGGACACACATCTGAGCATGCCCAGTTCATGTCACACACCAGATTGATGGCATGTGTGTGTGTTTGTTAACAGAGTGGAGCATAGGTCGCACTTGTGCAGCAGTCCCAACAATGTGGAGTCAATGGCTGCCTTGCATGCCACACTGAGGTAAACCCTGAGGAGTATGTATGACATCGGGTAGAGGGGTGGCCTTATAGCCTATTGGTGTATGGTAGATATGTGATGCCCTAGTATTCCCTGGTGGGGAACCTCTGTGATGTCCCTAGCTGCTGCATGCGCTGTGTGATGTGAATGATGACCAGGGAATTATACACAATAATGGGCCTCACTTGGGGTAATACAGGGATGTTTATATCCCATGTCCCTTGATGACAAACCCTTATGTATGGCGCGGGCCATGTAGATGGTTTACCTTACAATGGAAGAGACAATTGTGTTGAAATGCCAAAAACCTGTGTCCACAGCTCCCTCATGACTGCATGCCTGGGATGTTGTTAGTACTGTGATAACATGTGGGGATGTCACTCTCCCCAAAGTGGTTGACACTGCATGTGCTGGTATGTGGCCTGAGGCCATGTGTCTGGCAACAGTCATGTATCTGTGTGAGACCCTCCTAGGCAGATGTCCACATCACTAGGGAATCTGTGACGGCACACAGCTTGCAGTCATCTGCAGATATGGTCAGACATAGCCTAATGGCTGTTACTTGCACCTCAGAAGTGTACATCACACATAACAGAGGCCCAAACATGGAACAGGTTACACACGTAGTTATGGGTCAACCACTTGAGGTGGATTCCCCTATGTGGAATAGGTGGGTTGTGTCAACACACCAGTGTGCTACCACTATGGTAACATATGGTGTGATGCATACTTGGGAGTGTCATATCTATAATGGCCACATTGGTTATACTGTCACAGAGTTTGTCCAGGTCAAGGTAGGCAGTTTACACTGTTACCCCCCCCCCATTCACGGCTTTGGTGACTGTGTTATAGAGGTTAACCGAGTGTAACAGACATGAACCCTCCTTGACAAAGCCTAAGTTTGCATAATGGAGTGTGTGTAGGTCACCAATGTCCTTGTTAATGGAGTTCAGTATAAACTGTGCTATGGCATTGCAGAACAGCCTAGTTAGGTTGCTGGGTCTATCATGTGACTGAGTGGGGGATGCCCCACCTTACTGTAAAGGGGTGACAGTGGTCGTCCATCAAACGGCTGGGACAAAGCCAGTAGTCAGTCCTTTGAATATGGTTTCTTATGGTGTTGCAAGGTTATATGTGGGGTCATGTAGGATGCATCCTGTCAGGTGATAGGCTCCCATGGCAGATGTATACCATGCCTTTCACATGGCAGTAGTGACCTGTTCCCTACATACAGAAGGGGTAGGTACTGTGGATATCCTGATGAGAAAGACAGGGGGGTGAAGCCAACACCAACTTTGTCAGACATCCAGTATGCTATACCAACAGCACTGGTATAGTCAGTGTCCTTGAGCACCACAAGTGAGCAGCTGCAGGTGCTTCTTGTGCTGTTGCAGACATATGTGCAATAGGGGAGATGACTGTCTGCAGTGGAAGTAGACAATATAAACTCTGTGTCTGTTGTTCAGGTCTGCATGATTGATCCCATTTTCATGTACATGCTAAGGAGACATTGCTCCTACATGGCCACCTGCCCCTACTTTGTCTTGAACATCAGTATGTCATCCCTGTTATGGACAATACGTATTGCAGATGTCCACCAGACATGTGTACATATCTTACCAGAGGATGATGTAGGCCTATTGGGTATACCGGACTACATGCATCTATACAAATGCACATATAGCTCTTGTGTGTATGTGTGGATATTGGTGCCAGTCCTTAATGAGGGGTTGGGGGCTGTGAGGCTCTGTATACCCCCCAGGAGGATGTATTCCATGCTGGAGGTGTATGTATGGCTGACCCTAGCTAGATGAGTATTGTAGGGGATGGTGACTGCAAATGTGATTGCATCATGGTTGCTATGTCAAGGAGGATGGCACTGTAGGGATGCTGCAGTGGTAACCCGTATTGTGTAATGTCAACTGCATTACACCTTCACCTCAGGTTGGGATAGCCCCTAGCTGCAACAAGATGTTTGTACTTCCACTGTTGATGGCTCTCTGGTCATTTGTGTGCTGGCATGGGTACAGCTTACAATGTATGTTAGGGTCTTTCAACTGACCCAGTATCAGAGTACAGACCTGACTCCTAATACAGTTGATGAGGTCCATGCAGGCAGAATTGGCTTCCTGGTCACATGTGATGGCCGGTAGCTAGCTGTAATATGAACAGGTGTGTGCTGGCAATGGTGAACTGTCCCTGCAGTGTCTCCTGTGCATCTTACTGCCTGTACAGCGTGGAGGTGTGTATGTCTGTCATATATACAGAAACCCCATGCCCCATGGCATTACCAGTTAAACTTTGGCTTCTGAATGTATGATAGGATGGTTGACCAGGCAAGGCTGGTATGCTTTCTGCAGCTTTGAACCATGGTCTGTGTGACTGCACAGATGTCTGCAGTTCCCAAAGTTAAAACTGCTTGCAATGAGAGCAAAGTCGTGTGTACACCTGTAGCGTTTAGCAGCATGGACTTCAATGTGTGCACTGACACTTGTTGGTAGTGATAACATCACCACTTTTACTAATGGAGTTACTATGGGGCTGGTGAGAACCACTGCCAGATGCATGAAGACCAGTGAAGACAGATGGAAGCCATCTCTCACAGGGCATCGTGGTCTGTTTACCATATCATCCCAGACACTCATTTACTGGAACCCCTGGAATATCACAGGATAAACGTGCACATGTTAAGTGCAATCATTCCCTAATTGTATTGTGACATCACTCTGGGTGACAGCATAATGCTGCATAAGGCTAGGGACATACCTGCCTGGGACACATACCCAATGTGCTTATTCATGTTTCACTGCATATAGTCCAGGGGCGTACATATCAGGTCAGGCACACCAACATGTACTGTGACAGACCCATAACAGTACCTGCTGGTGTGAGACAGCAGTGCATATGCAATATCGTGGATTCTGTCACGTGACACACAAGTAACTGTGACCATCCACATACACAGCTAGGTCAGAGGCACACCAGTGTGTCTCCACTGGAGTCCCCTATGTAACATGTTTGACATGGTCTGACACCTGCGTGGCTGTGAGACACAGGTGTGTGGTCATGTCTGGTATGTACTGTGTACGGCTGTGGCATTCATGTGTGGCTTTGCCTTGGAGATGTCCTTTGTTTGTGGATGTGTATGTTGAGAACCACTGCAGAGCGTGTGTTGTGTAGGTGTGGATGGTGTGTGAGATATACTGTTCGTGTTGACAATCTGCTTGGGGACAGATATGCAGCCTTAATAGTAGGAGAGCATGGACTGCAGGTTCCTACTGTCATTGCATCTCTCACACAGTGTGTTTCTTGGTGGTGTTTGTAGATGGCTGTCCATCCATGTACATGAGGCAGGTGCTACACAGTGCCAGGACACCCATATCAACCACACAGGCTGGGGAAACTGTAGAACATTGTCCAACCATCCAGTCCAGAATCTGAGGAAGGAAAGCCAGGGAGACCTGAGGGGTGGGCCTACAGACCAGGTGATTACTAATACAGTAGGAGGTTGACACCACAGCAGACCATATAGATAGGCTATGAACAAGGAGAAATAGATGCAACAGGTACATGCATTGCAACACCTCATAGCACATGCAGCAAGTAGCATGAAACATCAGGACTGGGGGGCAACACATGCTGCATTGTCACTATGTTGCTGATACCCACAGACATACTGTGCTGATAGATAGCAGAAATGTGGGGGTTAGCAGTGGATAGTGCTGGCAAAAGTGGATGTGCAGGGTCTGTACATAATTGTGAGCAATATATGCAGTCCTGTGATGTGTTGCCCTGTTCCTGTCTTTCAGGTGGGATGTACAGATGTCACAACCCACCCTTCTCAGAAGCTGAGACTGCTGCAATTATTCATGCCCTGAGACTCTGTCACCAGGTGCTGTTGTCAAGGAGTTGCCATAACCAGCAAGAACGTGCTGCACTGTGGGCAGACCTAGTAGCAGCATTGAATGATGTGGGCCACCAGGACAGAAGCTACAAACAGGTCTGACACCATGCTACTGATCTCATACACCATGCATGGCAAAGGGCTGCTCCTGTGACCAGGGACTGTGCTGGCACATGTGAAGGGCCTGCTACACAACCACCACTCTCAGCCACAGAGGACTTCCTGGCAAACCTGTGTTAAGCCACCAGCTCACAGGAAACCATCAGTACATATGTCAAGGAGGTGGGTGGCACAGATTCCACAGCTGAGGAGCCTCCAGGTAAGCCTCTGTGGTCATTACGTTAATACTGTACTATTCATAGTGGCAACCTATCCATACATGTATGCATATGTCAGGTCAGTCTGCATTTGTGGATGGGTTTTGTAATACACACATGTGCATACATACTGTGGATGTCAGCAATTTGGGTAGTATCACAGCTTGTAATGTAAATGTTGATAAATGCACATATTATCTTGTACCACTGCCACATGTGTGTGTGCTGACAATACCTCTCCCTCACACATCTATAGGCACCTCTGGTGTGGCTGGGGAACATCAACCTGTAGCCAGTGGGTGTGGAACTGTCATGTTGCGCTCACCTATACCCTAGGCATGTTAAGGGCTACCAGTTTATCATGCACACGACTGTTAAGATGGTTATTTGCACATGAGTTTTTGTAACCTATATATATTTATTCATGTTCTAGATTCACCTATTATGAAATATCCGGAATTTTGTTTGTTATATTATATATATGTTTTATCTATATTATATTTATATTTATATGGAATAATTTATGTTTTTTTAGTATAATAGATATATTAAGTGATTTTTAAATGATTATAGTATTGCACATGAAAATGTGAGTCCATTTGGCTATAATATTCAGCATTCCTGATTTTTAAACGTAAGGTATATTTATGTATAGATGCATTCAGTGTACAGCTTTTGGTAATCCACTATTGCTTTAAGGACAAATAGGTTTTTTATTGCAACCTCTTAATTGTTTAATTGTGATGGTTTTTATCTTTTAAATACCCTGTTAATTGATCTTCTTGTTGTCTGAAGAAGGTGGGACATTGATCCTACTGAAAGCACTCATATTAAACTGTGTTTAGTTGAAAGAATTTTTTTCTCGGATTCTGCTTACAGCGATACCCGCCTTTTGTGGTTTTATCCGACTGTTAAACTTAGCCATATTGCAATATGTGGATGTTCACTTGTGATGGGGTTCACTGCAGTACATCACATTGGTAATCACAGTAGCATATTTACAAGAGCTGTAACATATTAGCACATAGTTTTGTATAGGTGTAGCCACTCTGCTATACAGGGGTTCATTTCTAGTGTATAAATGGGTGCACTGTGTGTTAGGTGAAGGTACATCACATACTCTGACTTGTCACGTATCTCACAGGTGTATAGTACTAGAAACAATAACTGGACGTAGCTGCACTGCATGTTGTTGAGGGTCTGTCCAGAGTGTGTCTGTTGTGGTATGATTGTGAGTTGTGCATGGCATCAGTCAGAAGGTGTGGTCTGTATAATGCCTTTATGGCACCCACAAAGGCATTATACAGACCACATCTTCTGTATAATGCCTTTGTAGCACCCACGTGTGTGTGTGTGTATGTGTGTGTGTGTGTGTGTGTGTGTGTGTGTGTGTGTGTGTGTGTGTGTGTGTGTGTGTGTGTGCACGCACGCGCACGTGTGTGTGTGTGTGTGTGTGTGTGTGTGTGTGTGTGTGTGTGTGTGTGTGTGTGTGAATCAGCAAAAATTATAGTGCAGGGATTCATATAGTCATGTTCTCCTCCCTTCACAGGTGACCATGGGGGTTGGAGTGTGTCCCCTTCACAACCTGATGTCAATGTCTCTTCAAACTCTGATGATGATGGTGGCCATTGTGTGGTACAGGTGGGGTTGTTGTGGGCTGAATCTGTCCCATTGGTTGACATCCAACTTCAAGCACTAATGTCCCAGCACAAGGTAAGCATGCCCACACATACCCAGTCCCCAGCAACCACTGATATTAGGCAGTCAGAGGGTGGTGGCATCAAACAGGGGAGTAGACACAAGCCAAATCCAGACAGCTGGCAAGGTCCCATGCAGGCAGATTGACAGGGGTGCTAAAAGGAGGACTGCTGCCCATCCTGCACCTGTCAGGGATGTCACATGTCACCTGATGCATGTTTCAATCCATCATAGAGGCACATGCATGTTGTGAATTGTACACCAGACAGATGCTCAGGGTCATGGATGACACACTGCCTGGCATGCATGACACCCTCCATGGCATTGGTAATTTCTTACATCATTTCACTGATGTAGTGGATAGACGGTGGGTTGAGACATTGTCAGACTTTAACCGTGCAATGTCTGTGCTTGAACATGTGGTGGGAGTAGGGCATCAGACATGTGGACATAGGTCAGCAACAACATCAGTTGAGAGCCCACATGGCCATGCACAGTCACACTGCCATAGTGGCAGTACCACCAGCACTACCAAAGGGAGGGTGCTGTCCACACCACAATGTGGCATGCCATGGGCATTTGGTCCTGGGTGGTCCCATGAGGGACACAGACCAAAGAGACACCAGTCACCATCAGGAAGTAGTACCACATCTGGTCTTGGGCATGGTGTTGCCAGTGCCACTCCTGGCAGAACCAGTTCCCATGTTTGTGGCCAGAGATGGTGAATTGCACATTCTGTCATGTGTGGTCCACAGCTGTCCAGCATACCTTTGTGTATGGCTAGCACATGGCTTAACTGTGTGCATGCACACACTCACACATCACTGTCACATGCAGGTCACTGACAGATGCACACAGCTTCTCTCCATGGCTCAGCTGACCAGCACCCCTCCAGACACACACATGATGTCAAATGTATGACACAGCCTAAACCTTTAGCAACCCCACACCACACCCTGTGGATGTGATGATACCTATGCCACATCCTTGTTATCCATACCATCAATGCAGGGACATGCTAATATGTGTCTGATGCACAGGGTGAATATAGTACAGGTAATGGCAGTTTGCAGTGCAGTAGTGTTATGGCCTGTAAGGAGCTATCTGCTGGCAATTGTCATGCGTGCATATCAAAATGTATTTTCCTTTGTGTCATGATGCTTTATTGCTGTTAGTACTGCTGACTGACTGTTGTCTCACAGACCTTATTCTGTTTCCATTCCAGGGGTGTGTGTGTCTAAGTCGTGGTGGGCTGTTGCCATTATGGCAGCGGAGGATGGCAGAGTGGCAATATAGAGACCTATTAATCACCAAGATATAACTGTATATGTGCATATTTACCTAGGTGCATATGCGTGTAACAGTGTTTGAGGGACAATGGGGCAGACAGCGTACCTTGCATGCATACCACTTGACACAGCATGCTACTCTTGATAGATGTTACCTGGGAGGACCGTAGGATCAAAGGTTCATAGGTACAGAGGAGGTTACTACAGTACTGGCCCTGGGTTCCTTACAAGCCTAGCCAGTACTCTATCCCCAACAAAATCATTTATCAGCACCTGTTGCCCCTGGCATTGCTTGACACACTTTGGATCCCTGGGACATATATATATTTTTTTTACATCCATTCAGTCTTGATGCAGTTGATGAGGGTCTGCATGGTACTCTGTTTGACATTTTTGAGGAGTGCATTCCTGAGACAGGGCAGTCTTTAGGAGACAAACTTGTCTCTTCACCTTTTTTTTTTTTTTTGCTGTGTCATATGTAATTCAAGCCTGCCATGCCAGTAATGTGCATAGAGTTATACTGACATATATGAGGCAGTTGTTCAAGGGCTGAACACAACATTGCCATCTAGGCATGCAACAGCCCACATGTGGACAACTTGACCATTACTGAGTGGGGCAGTACTGATTCGAGGTTGTCTGTATGGAACAGGTGTTGAAGGCCATGGATAACCTTTGTGGGTGTTAACATGGCCTTTCCATTTGGTGCATATGTCTGCATAGGTACATACCTGACCAGCCATGCTGATAACTGACTGAGGACTATACAGAGGTAATGTCCACATTTTGTTTGGATGCAGTCCCTTTACCTATGTGGTGAACCACATCCAAGCCTTTTCTCACCACTGCCACTACTTGATGGGTGAATGCAACAGTGTTATCAACCTGAGTAGTCAGGTCTGTCAACACAGCTTGTGCATTTATGGGGTTTATATTTATTTATTTATTTATTGACATTTGTTAACTGGGTTGGTCCAGATGGGCTTATGACGCATTTTCATGAAGACCCGAGGAGAAAAGCTCCATACACAAATAGTTTACAAATAAAACGATTTAATCAACAGTATGATAAAATCAGTTATACAAGAATGTTAGAAACACAATACAGAAATGCAAGTACATAGAATACAAATATCATATTTTTTACATAGTAACACTACATATATATTTACATATTTACAAAGAGAGTTTAGTACAACAGTACTGATTGTAGAGCTAAAAAGTAACTACAATGGGGGAGTACTTTGCTGAATGGGGAGGGACAGATGAAGGTAAATAGGTAAGGTAAATGGAACTTAAGTTGGGGCTTGACAAGGATACATTTTGGAGTTGAATAGACGAAGTTTAAGTTTTTCTTTAAAGTAGGATGGGTGAATAATGGAACAAATGTCTCTTGGAAGTTTGTTCCAAACTTGGGGGTCAGAGTGTTTATACAGGAATTTGCCTGCTTTTTTTTTTTTTTTGGTTGGTAGATGTGTAGAAGTAGCTGATTAGAGGTACAGAGAGTCTGAGTAGGAATAGAGATAGAGATGAAAGAAGAAAGAGCAGGGCAGGAGGAAGGTTTGTAAAGAATGAAGTGTAACATTTGGAGTTGTGATAGCAGGAGCAGATGGGGGAATCCTGGCCAATGGAAAGAATTTAGGGCAAGGCAGTGATGTGCATTGTATGGAGAATTTGTGATAAATCTAGTTATCTTGTGGTAGGTTTGATGGAGTTTGTTTAAGGTTGTAGTTTGAATATTAGTGTGCACAGGGGCAGCATATAGGAGGGAGGGGAGGAGAAGTGCTTGTGCTAGGGAGAGCCTGGCATTTCCAGTTAGAATTTTTTTGTGGCGATACAATAAACCAAGTTTTTGGTGTGTCTTTTTTATACATTGGAGGATGTGCAAGTTAAATTTGAGTTCATCATCATTGATGACCCCCAGGAATTTAGTGTGGGCTTCAGCTTGGATAATAGTGTTGCTAGAGGAAGTAATAGCAAAGGTAGATTTGTAATGAGTGAGAGATCTGGGAAGAAATAGTAAAAGTTTGGTCCTTTTTGGGGATAAGGATGAGTAGATTACTGGATAACCATGTTCTGTGGATAGGAAGGTTTGTTGAGTAAGGGTGTATTCCAAGATATTGTCTGAGATAGAGATGAGAGTTGAGTTGTCTGCATATTGGATGAGGGAGGATTGTTTACAGGATGTGTAGAGATCGTTGGTAATCATGGGTTGCTGTTGATGTGGGAAATAGTGGGTCCATGTCCTCACCATATGGTATGATGGTACTGTTTTCTGAACTCAGCTGGAGGCCAGGACCTGGCCACCATTCCATACCTGCTGTATGACCCCACTGCAGTGTGTTAACATCAGTTTGTGGGTCAATGACAGAGAGCACACTACTCACAGTTGCCACAACTTTAGGCAGTACCTACATATGTGGGAGGTGTCAGTTAGCATTCATGCCTTCATACACATGGGTCATTGAGAGCAGGAGCTACTCACAGGGCATACACATGTCTATATATTGCACAGACATAGGCAACACAGAGTAGGGTTGCCACCTTCTCAAATGTGGAATGTGGGACACACCTTGTAGTATTGTAACACTTGGCAGGTCATACCATAACCCATGGCAAGTGCACCAGACAGGACTTCCCTTTGTTTGCAAATATGACTGCTTCTTTGCAACCCATCATCATAGGTTATGCTATTTCTCATACCAGTAAGGTGCGTCTGATGAGAAATAACTGCTTTATGCAGGTAGTAGACAACCTTAGAAAATGTTTGTTGTCCTACACTCTGGGCACTTCTTATTGTTTGCATCATTGTCACAGGTCACACCTGGCTAAACATAGACTACAACCTGCAGGGTGGGACAGGTGTTGGTCATAACTCTCACCTCTACAGATGTCTTCAGAATGTCCTGATGTTTGCCACAGCTTTTTGTTCCATTTGGAACCACAGAGCTTATACAATTTTGCAGTGTCTGCTACTACTATTCAGGTGGTTGAAATCTGCAGGTGCTGTAAGGATTGCCACTGGGGGGTTAACAGGCACTTAAAATGGTATAACCATATGACACACTGCTGCAGGGAGACATGCATTCCAACAGTCATGCAGAGAGAGTTACCACTTTTGGACTTACAACACCTATCTATCTAGTTATGTACAGTATAGCCCACCATATGTATTGCATGCACCACAATGCTATTGTATTTGAACTGTGCTACTCTGTATCTAAGGTGCATGGCATCTGTAGGCCATGAACAGGTTGGTGATGGTGGAGTTAACAGTGTGGCACAAGGGCACAAAATACTATAGGCATTGCAAACACACAGGCAAGATAGCCACTCTGATACAGAGGATATGCATACACACACACACACACACACACACATACTCTCACATAATTGCCAGTATTGAGATTACAACCCATAGCTATCTAGTTGTATGTAGTATAGTGCTATGTCCTTATTGCATATGCCATGGCGCTTATATGCCTGGGGCATACCTCTCAACCTGTTAGAACAATACATGTGGACAAAGCCTTCAATAATGGAGGATACAGGCCCAAAAATCGGGACAGTTTTTACATATTTCTCTTACAAACGTAGATAACTGATACGAGTGACAGGTTTCATATTACCATTACTTTTGTGAATGGTATGACGTCTGACATTCGGATGTCTGTCATATTTGCCTGACTTCAGCTCTTAATGCTTTTCCAGTGATTGGCCAGGAAACCATAATTTTATGACAGTCAGACAAAATATATGAGGCAATCATCTGGACATTCCAGTTGAGAAGTATGGCCTGCAGAGTGTGAAACAGTGCATTTGAGGTTGATAACAATGCAATGGGGAGTCAACAGGGTGGAACAGGCCTCAAACTGGTCACACACACAGTTGGCAGTTTTGAGATTAGAATTGTTAGCTATCTAGTTGTATTTACTATAGTGCTAAATATTTATCACATGCGCCATGGAGCTTATATGCCTGCAGAATGCTATATCTAAGGTGGATGGCATCAGCAAGCCCTTTCAATTAATGCAGTGGGGGGAGTCAGCAGGGTGGAAAAGGCCTCAAAATGGTATAAGCAACACACACACAACCACAGGGGATATGCTTCACACACACACACACACACACACACACACACACACACACACACACACACACACACACACACACACACACACACACACACACACAAACACACACTCAGTTGGTATTGTTGGGAATTGAACCACTACCTATCTAACTGTCTACACTATAGTAGTATGTACTTATCACATGCACCACGGGAATTACACATGTAGAGAATGTCTGGCAGTGCTGTTGGGGTGGATGACATCAGTAGCCGCTGACAGGGAGACCACTGTTGTGGAGGACAGTAGTCACAGGGCCAAAATATGGGTGGCCGTTACAAAGACATAGGCCTGTTGGGTGTGTGTAGTCTGCTGTACGTGTAATACATACAAACACACACACACACACACACACACACACACACACACACACACACAAAGCAACTGATGTGAGAGTACAACCCCTCCCTACCTACTATTACACAATAGGCCTCACCATAGAATTTGCACATGCAACTGGTTCAAATTGGTGTATGTGTGGCTGTTGCAGTACATCACTGTATACCTTTCAGGGACTCTGTCTGTCTGTCTCTCTCTCTCCCGTCTCTGTCTCTCTGTAACTGATATATTTCTATATGTTACCTATATATCTTTATGTTTATCACAGTCAACAGATCCAGATAAATCTTATATGTACCACATACGGATAGATGGGGGTAAACATGTCTGATGGGGGTGAGGATAGACAGTTAAGGTGTACACAGCTATCTGTATGCATAAGGGATATATGTACATCCCAGTTCTGCAGTCAGATGCGGGTTCAGACATGGGCTGACAGAAGCTAAGTGTAGGAGCATGCCCAGTATGACCATTAATACTAAGACTGGGACTCCAGTCCAGACCTACCTCTACTCTGGTCCAGAATTTTGGCATAATATGTGAGGTACATTTTGCATAGCACTGTGATGTCCTGGTATGTCAGTGGCAGATCAGTAAAGATTAATGTGAGGAGCCGCTGACAGACATTTGTCTACTGACTCCATACACTGCAAGGAACCCATGGTACTGCACGATGTGTTGTAGTCTGCACATTCTACATTTGTGTGGCCAGTGGTTCTTCTTTCCCCTTATATCTGGCCCTTTGTCCTGCTCTGCTCCAGTCACAGACTTTGTCCACAGTTGCTGCTCTTATGTAGTTGTAGTTATGGTGTGATTGGGGTAGAAGTCGTAACATCACACACAGGGTTACGAACTATACACCTCTGACTATACCTATTTAGCAGGTTGGCCAGCATTGTGCCCCATACATCTGCTCTGGTGCTCAGACAGTTTGTGTTGCACTGTTCTTCTAAGGCTACATGTTGGCCATACCTAACTGTTACAGGCAGACATCTTGACAGGGCCATATATCACAGTTGGACACAGGCCCAGACATGGGGACAGCAGCTTAATATTGCTCTTCCAAATATAGACAGTTGGTAGATTGGTTTTGTATTAGCTTGCATTTTATTATGGGTATGAAGTTTGCATCTCAACCATCTGTCATTGATGTTTTCACATCAGCCTGTATTGTTTAGCCAATAGTTTGCCAAACAAATGCAGTGTTATGACAAACAGAACAGATATATGAGGCATACATGTGGACATTCTGAGAAATCTTGACATTCATGGGGTATGGATGGTGCCCACTGACTATTTGTGAGTACTGACACAGTTACGTGGCAGCCTTTGTATCCTCAGTGCTACACTCACTTGCCACAACTGGCTGTTCTATTAGGCAACATTAAGGTTACTCAGAGCTGTGTACTGTCCATATCTGTGGCCCACTGTCCCTTTATTGCCCAGATATCCTCCAGTAACAAATATTGGCATCTGGACAGCCTGTAGAACTCCTACCATAGGTATAGTTGACATGCAAAATAGCAGGCATAGCCAGGTTCGAACCATGGACCCTGTCACCCACAGTAATGTACTTAGCCCAGTGAGCCACAACAGCCACCAGTCAGTGCTGTCTACTACCTGACACTATTCACCACACACATACCTAGCACATTGACCCCTGCATATTGTGGAAATGGAACGTTAGAAAGTTGATTGGGACAGCCCTGGGGATGTGTGGTCTGCTGCTATTACCTTACAAACATAACTGTTACTACAGTTCTATGGGAACATGGGTGTGTCAGGAGTAGGGGACCATAGCTCTGAACTGTACAGATTTTCACCAAATGTCCAGATGTTTGCCTCACATTTTGGGTCCATTTTTCCAAAAATTGTGGTTGTCTGGAAAATTACTGTGAAATCATTAAAGACTGAAGTTAGAAATGACAGACATTTGAATTTCAGACTTCTTACCCTTTAGATAATTCATGCTACTGCCAAACCTGTTATAGGTTCATAGGTTGGTACTAGGCTATTGGCCCTAGAGCCTATACAAGCCTAGCCATAACAGTTTCTTGCCTATTTCTTCCCACAATATTTACTTCCCTGGACCCCTGTCTAGCAGGGCAAATGACATGATCCCCAGGGTGAATTTCCTATCTCCCATCCAATCGTCAAGGTTCCTTTTGAAGAGGGCCAAAGAGGCGCTCTGCTTGACATGTATGGGCAGTCTATTCCAGAGCCTGGGGAGTCTCTGCATCAGGAACCTATCCCTCCAGCATGTTTTGTTCATTGTGATGACAAGGTATAGATCCCTGGAGTGTGCGGCTCTGAGGGATTGGGATTTCTTTAAGTGGAGCATGTCCAACAGCTCTGAGTTTGACATGGCCTTCTATGTTAAGCAGAGATCGCCTCTGAGTAGACAATATGCCACAGAGTATAGCTGGAGTTTTTTTAAATGGGCAGCATAGGATATCTGCTTTAGGCCTGTGATTCTTATAGTGAGGTATTTCTGTGGCCTTTCCAGTAGTTGCAGATGTCTTGAGATGTGCATTCTATAATGGGTCTAATGAGGGATGAGTACCGTAGGACAATGACCTCCTTTTTCTGGATAAAAAGCCCTTAGTGATGAGGTGTGCCACATAGAAGGATTTCCTGACTGTTGTGGCGATGTGGTTATCGAAGGTGAGACCACTGTCCACCTGTGTCCCTAAGTCTCTTATCACACTTTCGGTGTTTAGTGTACTGCCACCTATGTGGTAATTCATGGTTACATGTTTTTTTCGCAGTGGAGATAACTATACATTTCTTGGCATTGAGCTTGAGCCCATGGCTCTGGCACCAAGCATCTGTTTCTGTAAGGCTCTTTTGTAGAATATCCATATCATTTGGGGATTCAATAATGGCTCACAGTTTGCAATCATCTGTGAACCTCATTAGCCAGAGTCCCTTAGTGTTGGCCTGTACTTCAGAGAAGTAGATGCCAAACAAGAGCGGTCCCAGGACTGAACCCTGAGATACTCCACTTGTCACTTGTCTGGAGCTGGATTTGGAATTGGCTACTTTTACAGTGTGGGTTCTGTCAGTAAGCCAGATGGCAACCCATCGAGTAATGTAGGGATTAATGCCCAGCTTAGTAAGTTTATCTATGATTCCAGAGTGGGGGATGGTGTCGAATGCCTTGGTGAGGTCTAGATAGGCTGCATGGACTGCCTTACCCTCGTTCACAGCTCTGGAGACTGATTTGAAGAAGCTGGTACCACAGGATCATATTGTGTAGAATGGCAGATAGTATGAACATCATGTGGCTGGAGAGTACTGCAGGGCTCCATCAGATATGTCAAGGCATCGGAACCGTGATTTGAGCAGCCCAAACACATGCTCTATGATATTTTGTGCCTGTGCCTCATTATGGCATTCTTCAGTTGGTGTATGTGCATTTCTGATGGGTGTCATCACCCACTGTTCCAGTGCGTAACCAGCATCCCCCCACTAGATGGCTGTATTGGATGTCCCCCATGGCAAATGCCTGGTACAGCTGTGATGCATGTCAGATGTGGGAGTCATGATAACTGCCAAGGCTGCCAGCACACACACACTGATGATAATGCCATGGGCATTGCACACAATCTGGCAGTTAATGGAGTGATAGGTTCATAGGTTCATAGGTTCATACTAGGCTATCTGCCCTAGGGCATTTATAAGCCTAGCCAGAGTGTGTGGCTTTCACCACCCCTTAGGATGAGAATACTATACCCATTAGTTTGCTGTGCCTCTGTCCAGCAGTGATACAGAGATGATTCCCGGGGTAAACCTACGATCTCCCATCCACTCGTCAAGATTTCTCTTGAACAGAGTCAGTGAGGGGCTCTGCCTCACATGGACTGGGATTCTGTTCCATAGTGTAGGGAGTCTCTGGGTGATGAATCTGTCCCTCCAGCACGTCCTATTTATATCCGTGTTGAGGTTTAAGTCTCTTGCTCTCGTGGCTCTGGTGGATTTGGATTTTTGAGGTGGAGCATGTCCATTAATTCCGGGTTGGACATGGCCTTGTATGTCAGGCACAGATCACCTCTGAGCAGGCGGTATGCGACTGAATAGAGCTGGAGTTTCTTCAGTCGTGCATCGTATGACATATGTTTGAGCCTTTATCCTTTTGGTGAGGAACTTTTGGGGTCTTTCCAACTGCTGCAGGTGTCGGGTAAGGTACATTCGAATGGGCGTTGTACTCAATCATTGGTCTGATAAGTGAAGAGTACAGGGTACAATGACCTCTCCCGATCTGGATGTGAATCCCTTCATGATCAGGTGGGCAATGTAGAAGGTCTTCCTAACCACTTTGGCAATGTGAGTGTCAAAAAAGAGGTTACTGTCAACTTGGGTCCCCAGGTCCCTGATAACTTCTTCCGTGTTTAATGGATTACCACCTATGTGGTAATTAGGGGTTACCTTGTTTTTCCCAAAGGGTATGACTATACATTTTTTGGCATTTAGCTTAAGGCCATGGCTCTGGCACCAGTTATCCATTTCTATGAGACCTTTCTGGAGGATGTCTGTGTCTGATGGAATGTCAGTTATGGTGCCCAGTTTGCAGTCATCTGCAAATTTTGTCAGCCACAATCCCCCTATGTTTGCCTGCACTTCAGAAAAATAAATGCCGAACAAGAGGGGGCCCAGGACTGAGCCCTGTGGGACACCGCTCGTGACCGGCTTAGAGTCTGACATGGCACCAGCAACTCTAACCCTGTGTGTTCTGTCCTTGAGCCAGTTTGCAACCCATCTTGTGACATATGGGTTTACATCTAAGCTGGTGAGCTTTTCTATGATGCCCGAGTGGGGTATTGTGTCGAACGCTTTTGCTAGGTCAAGGTAGGCTGTGTGAACTGCCTTACCCTCATCAATGGCCTTAGTGACTGTTTCAAAAGTCGACCAAGTTCAAGAGGCAGGATCTGCCCTTGACAAAGCCAAATTGGGTAGGATCCAGTGTCTGTAGGTCCCCAATGTCTTTATTTATGAGTTCCATTATGATCCTCTCCATAGCTTTGCAGACAAGGCTCATCAAGCTTATGGGGCGGTAATTTCCAGGGTCCGTAGAAGCACCGCCTTTGTGGAGTGGGACCACAGTTGCCGTACGCCATTCTTTGGGTGCGTATCCTGTAGTAAGGCTAAGATTAAACAGCAGCCTTATGTGTGGGTTTAGTTCCTCATTGAGTTCTTGTAGCACACAGCCGGGGACACCGTCCGGTCCCATTGATGCTGTGATTTTTGCTTTAGAGAGAGCAGCTCTCACCTGGGCATCTGAGATGTTTGGGAGGCTAGACTCTGGTGGGATAGATATTTCTCCTTTTGGGGGAGGGAGGATAGAAATTTGCACTGAACCTGTCTGCCAGTATGTTGGCAATGTCTGTGGGTTCAGTGATTTTTTTATCATTTTGGACTAATTCTGAGCATATCTGGGAGTTTCCACCCAGGTTTCTAACATAGCTAAAGAAGGCTTTATGATTGTCTTTTGTGTCATTAGCGATTTTTCTCTCAAAGTTGGCCTTGGATGATTTTATGAGTGATCGTAGTTTTTGCTAGTATTGATCAGAGATGCCTTCCCATTTAGGGATTTTGCTCTGTCATGTAGTAGCTTTCTCCTCTTGTTGTAGAGTTTGTTTATGGCTGGAGTCCACCAGACCGGGCGCCTGCCTTTGGTGGAAAGGGTCTTGATTTTATTAGGGATTGCTTGATCCATACATTCCTGGAGGTGCTCGTAGAAGGCATTTGTAAGGGTTTCAGCAGCGTGGGTTGTGGTTTCCACTGGCTCGGGGGCCTTGAAGGATACCACTCCAGTCTTAAGAAGTGTGAAGTTTGCTTTTGAGAAGTTCTTCACTGTGGTCTTTTTTGCTGGGGGTGGGGACGGGATGTGGATCTCCAGTGAGATTAATTTATGGTCTGATCTCACCAATGAGGGATAAACTTCCGGTGTGGAGCATTTTGTCCCCATGTTTGTGATGATCAGGTCTAGTATATTTTCTCCTCTTGTGGGAATGGTGACTAGTTGTTCCATAGCATTTGAGTTTATGAACTCAAGGAACCTTTGGGCTAGGGTGTTGGGGCTTGAGTAATGTTCCCAGTCTATGTTTGGGTAGTTGAAGTCACCCAATATGATGGTGTTTGGAGAGACATTCATACTCTCCAGTGCCTTCAGGAAGGCTGTGTGGGTTTCCTGAGTTTGAGAAGGTGGTCTGTAGCATGTTACAAACTGTAGGGCAGTTTTACCTATGGTTAATTGCACCTGGATGGTCTCCGATGCTTCGTGCGTTGCCATTAACCTGGAGGTGTGGGTATCCTTTATGAATATGGATACTCCCCCTCCTTTTGTGGTTCGGTCCGGATTTTGGGGCCGGAACGCATGATATGAGGTATAACCTGATAGTGCTGGGGTGCTCTCAAGAGCCTTGAACCAGGTTTCAGTCACAGCACAGACATCGATGTTCTCCATACTGAGGAGGGCTTTGAGGGCGTGCATCTTGAGGTTTAGACTTCTGGCATTGAGCAGTATTACCCTTAGATTTTCTCCATTTTTGTTTTCTAGGGCGGTAGGTTTATCATTTGAGCCTTGCCTAAAAAAGGCACTATGGGGGTGGCAAGAGTCTTTGCCAATATCCGGAAGCCCAGGGGTGACAGATGCAAGCCGTCCCTTGCGAAGCAGCGTGGCTTGTCAAGCATGTCATCCCAGGCAGACAGACATTGGATCCCCTTAGAATGACACCAGTAATTAAGCCAATTATTAAAGCTGATTATTTTGTCTCTGTATTGTGGCATCATTCTTGGTGAGGGTAGGATACTGCTCAGGGTCAGGGTCATACCGGCCTGGGCTACATAATCTGAGAGCTCCTCTATGTCTCTTTTCATGTAGTCCAGGGAGGTACGTCTCAGGTCGTTCACACCGGCATGGACAATGACTGAGTCATACTTGTACTTGCTGTGGAGTGACCTGAGTGCTTGTGTTATGTGGTGGATTCTAGCGCCTGACAGGCAGCTTACTGTGATCTTTTCCTTGTTCAGTCTGGTGAGTGGGACGGCAGTGTGTCTGACTATGGAGTCACCTATAACAAGCGTGTCTGGCATTGTGTTTGGCTTTAAGGGCTGTGACTGTTTAGCACACTGACTTTGAGAACTATGTGTTGCATGTCTTATGTCTTGAGGTGGCAGTTGCTTGGGTGTCTGCTTTGGAGGCCTCTGTAGTTTTGGTAGATTTTTGATCAGTGCCTCCGAGTATGTCTTTGTGTGTTTATGTGTTTGTTTTGCAGTTGTGATAGTTCTATGTGAAACTGGGTTTGTGGTATGCATGGTTTCCTTCTCCTCCTGTCTGGTCTTGCCAGTCCTGAGTTGAGAGAGCTCAGCCTCCAGTTTGGCTATATAGTTGCATCTCTCACATGTATTTGTGTTTTGTGGGAGAAGGAGTGGGTTGTCTGTGTACATGAGGCAATTGTAACATTGCCTCAAGATGCCCAGATTCACCAGCTGAACAGGAGAGGACGCTAGCAACTGACCCTTCGACATGCTAGAAAAAGTGAAAAAGTTTGCTGTGTAACTGAGTCAGAAGGGACCTATAGGGAAATGGGTACTCAAGGGGATTCTAGGCTAATGTAGTACTTTGTTTAGTATACAAGTGCTTTACCTATATAAAAATGCTTTAGGAGCAAGTGCTGAGCTTTACCTATATAAAGATGCTTTAGGAGCAAGTGCTGAGCTTCTGAGATAGAGAATAGACTGTTTAGATTGCAAGTAGAGAAGTTCTAAGGGAAAAATTGAAAAGCAGACTTTACGGAGCCAGAAATAGTTTAACCTTGTTTAACCGGCGCTGCCCGATGGTGCTCTATGGGCAACTCCGCGCTAAATCACGCAAAAGCGCGCTAAAGCGGGCTTTATAGCAGGGGGTTGAAAAGAGCTAGGAATTGACCCAAAATGGCCAACAGACTACAAGTTTCTGGCTGGAACCACTGCTCTAGAGACAAATAGGCTGCTCAGTGCTCCCCACTCCCACTGGTGAACAAAGAAGCTTCCCTTTATCCAAATAAGGATATGGAATAGCACAGGAACCAAGCCAAAGCCCAGAGATCAGCAAACTCTGAAGACTGGACTATTCTAGTTCAGTAAGGCGGGAAAACAAGATTTTTTTTTTTTTTTTTTTTTTTTGCAGAAAACAGAGGAAAAAGAGACAGTAAATGCTATAAATGCTTTTAAACGGCTAGCGCACTTGAGTGTGTTAGCCTACAGGTAAAATTAAACAACAAATAACTTTTTTAAAAGTGCAAAACAGTTAATCAACACAAAACAGTTTAAATAGAATGCAGAGCTGTATAAACAGGCAAAAATGCAGTCGCTAAGCAGTAAATAATCAAAAAGCCAGAAAAAAATACTTAAATCAGGAAAAAGTCACTCTTTTGCTCTCTGTTGCTTGTAGAACTCTGCAGGACACCACGAGGAGCTGTGCTGAGTTGAATACAAGCGAAAAAGTGCACTAAAGCGGGCTTTATTACAGGGGGCTGAAAAGAGCTAGGAATTGACCCAAAATGGCCAATAGACTACAAGTTTCTGGCTGGAACCACTCCTCTAGGGACAAATAGGCCGCTCAGTGCTCCCCACTCCCACTGGTGAACAAAGATGCTTCCTTTTATCCAAATAAGGATATGGAATAGCACAGGAACCAAGACAAAGCCCAGAGATCAGCAAACTCTGAAGACTGGACTATTCTAGTTCAGTAAGGCGGGAAAACAAGATTTTTTTTTTTTTTTCTTTTTCTTTTTTGCAGAAAACAGACAGTAAATGCTATAAATGCTTTTAAGCGGCTAGCGCACTTGAGTGTGTTAGCCTACAGGTAAAATTAAGCAACAACTAACTTTTTAAAAGTGCAAAACAGTTAATCAACACAAAAACAGTTTAAATAGAATGCAGAACTGTATAAACAGGCTAAAATGCAGTCGCTAAGCAGTAAATAATCAAAAAGCCAGAAAAAAATACTTAAATCAGTTATAGCAAATACAGTTATAACAAATGCTCTGAAATATACTGTATATTTCCAAAATGTTTGAGAAGGACAGTCAGAACACAAGAAGGTTCAGGCGAAAGAGAAAAAAAAAAGTTTTGTTTTACTTTTGAAAGGGAAAAAGGAGGAACAGAAGGCCTTATCAAATGTTCTCTCTGTATTAAGCAGAATGAGCTAATGACACTAGACTGGGAGGTGTGTCACAGTAGGGGTGGGCAACTGCAAAGCCACCAAATATAAGAGCAAGACACCAACAGGGACGGAGGGTGGGACAAAATAGCCTACAAGACAGCAAGCACTACAGAGACAAATGAAAGTTTTTAAACAGATAAGGATTTGTGAAGATACTGAATAGACAAAGTGCTTTATATATATTAAATTGTAAAAACAGTAATGTGTAAAAATAATCAAAAAAATCAGGATACTTATATTTTGTAGCTCAGTTGCAGTCAACAACCTCTCTAGTCTGCACTGTGTGCAAAAGACAGAAACTTTTTTTTTTACAAGAACACAAAAGAACCAGCCCCCACTAGCCAAGAGATAATTACACAGAGGAGATGTTTCAGTTTACACAATAGCCTACAAGACAGCAAGCACTACAGAGACAAATGAAAGTTTGATACCCCTTGCGGTTGACGTAAACTCCACCCTCCTCACCGGGTGGTGCTTTGATGTGCACATGAGTGCAGTCTATGGCACCCAATACCTCTGGGTAGTGTGCTACATGGTGGAATAGATACATATTGCTGGTCCTCTCCTCAGGGGTGTTGGGGAAATAAATTGGCTCACTGGCATGTGTTAGCATAACATCCAGGAACTGGTGGAGTATCCTGGACATGGATGCCTGTGTGATCCCCATGATGTCCCCAGTATGTCTTTGGAAAGTACCTGTGGCTAGTATTCTTAAGGCTACACATACCTTTGTTTCCACTGGGATGGGTTCCCCTCTATTGGTTCTGGGTCTGAGGTGAGGGCAGCAGAGCTCTGTGAGTTCCTGTAGTATGTCCCTGCCTACCCTGTAGTGCTCTACTATCTCCAGCTCATGTAGCCCCTGAAAGGTTACCCTGGGCTTGAATACTCTTCTCCTCCTCAGTTTGGGCTGGTTGTCAGCATCATCATCCTCACTGACCTCAGCCTGTACTGCATACAGATGTAGCAGAGCAGCAGCAGCCCCTATCATTTTGTCAATTAAAATTCCCAAGTGTGCACTCCAAATGGTGCAGGGTATGTGCAGGGTATGTGGGAAAAAAATCAGATTGAAGGGTGTATGCATACATTATACTGGTGTGCTGCAGATGCAGCCTGTGTGATTGGCTGACTATGATACATTCCACCTGTCAGGTATATTATTGAAGGTTCTGAATGGGCCAGTGTCAGTGAAACAGGGCTTATCACTCATTTATGCTTGATTGGCTTTCCCAGGCTATATCACCTTTTTTTTTAATGTTTTCCACTGATAAGCACCACAGCACTCTGCACAAATCCACAGAGCTAGTGTAAACATTGCTGAGCAGAAAGGGCCCTCCCATGTACACTGCCACACTTAGATTTTCTTTAACCAGCTGAAATACGCACCATGGGGCTAAGCACAGCTTAGCAGCCTCAGACACACACACCCCCGCTTAGCTGTGATTAGCTGAGCACAAACAGATGCAGCTATGCTCCAATCAGCTTAAAGAAAGTGTGACACACCCCCTTTTGATGTTGGCTATCTGTTCTGCCTACATCAACACAGTTCTAGCCCTACCACGGTTAGTACCTACAGAACACACTGGCCCTTTTTCTTATTCAATAAACCTGGCTCATTTAGATACACCTAATTGCGTATACCCTGGATACAGCACTACCCTGGATACAGCACTACACCAAGCTCTATCTCCTTAGCTACCACTATAACCTGCCATTGTATGACTCTGTATGTTAGGCAGTATAATGCAATTACTTTGACTACCTTAAATTTCCTATTTTACACATTTCTTTTTTTATTAATAGCATGATTGCGCACCACTGGGCACCACTTAAATGTGACATATGTATTAAAAAAAAATATTAAGTATGATTTAGTGTCAATGGCCATATATTTGACCATATGCATGGCTACTGTCACATATACAAGCTTTTTTTTGGGGCTGTTACAGACCCTTTTATTTTTTCATTCCGGTACACGGTTACTAACCACATACATTTTTCCTGCAGACACAGCACCTACACGGATGTCTTTCTGCTTCCTGAATTGCAAAATCACCTTATTTGGATGTTTTTTACCAGCAGATAAGGTGATTTGCATTCCGTGGACACCACCGTGTTCGTACTGTGTCCGCACACCCTTGTACACCTCCAGCCCTGTTTCCTGGATTACTTGGCAGCTATATTTCATGTTCAGGCCACAACACTATTCCTACATGGAGAATCACTCTATGTAGGGTTTACTGAATTACCCCCATAGTGTTGAACACCACTAAGCCACAAGATACACACTACTGTGCTTTTTACCACTGCTGCAAGTACATTACTGAAGGAACATACATTTAGACAACACTGATAGAACATTGGTTTAAATGTGCATCTAAATTAAACTTCTAAGTGTGTGGTATATATTGCTAGATGCTTCACTTGCAATATCTTCTATGTGAATAAAGATTTGAGCATCTTTACACAGTTAAAGACTAAAGACTCTAAAAATGTCAGTTACAAAAATATATTTTCAAAGCAGAGGCATTAAAGTCATGAGGAAGGTCAGTATCATCAACCTTATGTTCAAATTTTTCTGGGCTGTTCAGTTAACAACTACTGCTAACAGACTACCAAGTAACAGATGAGTCGATACAGTTACTTAAATAAGAAAAGTCCATTCACAGCTTTTCTAGACCTGCTGTACATAAATACTTGTCTGACGGGTAATCTCTCACTCTTTGTGTTGTTTTGTGGCTCTTTCTCTGAACTAGAGTTGCAGTCATAGATGACTATGATCAGGTCTCCAATTATAACCAGTTTTTTATGTGTTCAAGACATGGCTGTCAAGCAATTCATCTCAAGAGCAAAGATGAAAGGTGGATTTTGGCATACATGTGGAAAAAAACATTAACAACCTGGGTTATGATCAAAGACATCAATCATAATAGTTTGTAGTACATGGAACTTTACCTGCTCCCATATACTGCAAAAGTTAACTAAAAATATAGTAGCACTAAGTAGTTTTACAGCTTAGAAAGCTGTAACACAACTTAGTGCTGCAATGCAGTGAGCAGACAGAAAAGAAAAGTGGCAGGAAAGTGGTAAAAACATCATTCAGTTTGCTAAATACTTTAGTCGGACTTAAAAAAGAATGAACATGAACAAAGTGTGTGCTGGCTTTCCCAGTCAAGTTCTGTATTGTAATGAGAGCTGTTAATGCACTAGCATGAAATTAATACTTAACACAAATTCGCCCATGGGGTGGCACCCATGTTCCTCATGAACAGGGATAGCTGGTGTTGATCACAGACTATCTCTGTTCATAAATTCATTCTGCAAACTACCCAAAAAAGACGAAATCAAGATACTTAAGATTAACATGGCTAGGCTTGTAAAGGCTCTAGGGCTGCTAGCCTAGTAACCTTCTATAAACCTATGAACAACACTGAGGATTGCTTTACAAAGGTTTAAGCACCTTTCTTAACAAGCCTGTTTTTTTCCATCCACAAAAGTCCAAAAGAGAAATTTCTTCTAATGCTGTAGGCCTTCACTAATGTTTTGAAGTTTTTATTTTATTTATTTATTTATTTATTTGTGGAACAGTTATTTTTTTCCCTGGGGAAAAAAATCGCTGTTCTGAGTGTTTGGGAATGTAAGCTTTCGCTTATATGGGGTCGATAATTCAGCGTTCGCTTTTTTAAGCGTTCACTGATTTAATATAGACCCTTGTACATCCACCTGCATCTAAATTCCACATGGAGTTTAAAGCATAAAGCATTCCATGAACTACATAACAATTTCTGTCACTTCAGAAAAAATGGTGTTTGAAAATTTCTTTATTACTGTATTCATTGGCTGTTTTATTTCACTTCTCAAGTAGGAGCAAATGTGTGCCACTCCTATACATAGCAGAAAACTAGAATACTGATTTTGCACAAGTTCTGACACCATAAAGTACAAAGGCTTTTCAAACCTGTCGAGGCGAATCCCTATCAGTTGACTGAGTTACCATAACATCAAAACTGAAAGCAGAGGCACAACAACATCAAAACAATAGAACAATGAACATGCACAAACCTGACAGTCAAGACATTGAAAAACCAGCTGCGGATATTGCACATCATTTTTTTTAAATCTCGTAGCTTTTCAGTGGAGATTGTGGTACAGTGGGGATCGGGAAATTTACCCTTTTCCCTATTGTAATGCGATCTTGGAGTTGGTATATATAATTTGCAGGAGGTGTGGGGAGTGCAGATGGCAACATAAAAAAGGTAGCCGGTTTGTTGGTGTTATGCATAAGAAAGTACATAGTTGCAGATTTATTACATCTTGAGAAGTGTTGCTGTAACTTTAAAAACTCCACCCGCTTTAGTGCTAAAACAATGGGTTTGATCTTGTAACTTTCTGTTTTGCTAGCCGTCATTCTTATGTCCGTTCAAGGTTCTCATTTTGATCGTTTCAGTGTCGATGTTGTGGTAACTCGATCAACTGAAATAGATCTGTTGAGGCATGTCACAGAAAAGGAAACAGGTCAGCTTTCCCAAAAACAATTAACATCCAAAAAATACAAAAAACAATTTCTTAAACATACAAAATGTAGACTCAAGAAATCCCCACTGGGGCCTACAGCATTAGAAGAAATTTCTCTTTTGGACTTCTGTGGATGGAAGCAGGCAGCAATGGTGAACTTCATATAAGACATTCAGTAGACGCCTGCAGCAGCATAATAAAGCTGAAGATGACATAATTTAACTGCTTTCTTTATTCATGATCTATTTATGTATGTATGTATGTATGTATGTATGTATGTATGTATGTATGTATGTATCCCTGCACTTGTGATGAGAAAGCACACACTAGGATTTTCAAAACAGCTATGGGGAATTGGGCTGGATGATTGTACATTGGGTTCCTATTATATAATCAAAGACGCAATCCTTCGAATGCGTCTTAATCGAAATTGAAAGCTCGAAACAGCAAAATAACAAAACGGCATATAAGAGATTTCTTTCCCTGGGAAAGAAATTGCTTGGCCACCTCAATTACATTGTTGTTTTCCTCACTGTAGTGTGATCTCGGAGTTAGTATATTTAAGTAGGGGGGTGTGGTGGGCACAGCCCCCCTCATCGGGGGGTGTGGTGGGCAAAGCCCCCCACTTTATGTAATGTTTTGAAGTTTTTATTTTATTTTATTTTTTTTTTTTTTGTAGAACAGCGATTTTTTTCCCTGGGAAAAAAAAATCACTATTCGGAGTGTTTGGGAATGTAAGCTTTCGCTTACATGAGGTCGATAAATCAGCATTCACTTTTTTAAGCATTCGCTGATTTAATATAGACCATTGAACATCCACCTGCACCTAAATTCCACACGGAGTGAATTCTGCAAAATTGATCCACATAAAGAATATCAGGCACACAGGCAAGGCAACAGATCAGAAATGGAGTAAACGCAATATAGAAATGATGTAAAGCAGGCCTGTGCCAGCCAGTCCAGCGTAGGGGAATCTTATTCTGGTGAAGAAGCCTGAATCTATGTGGTTGATGTTGAAACTGCCATCAAAGGATTTTCAAAATGCTTTTTGTTAATTGCCTGTAGCAAGCTGCAAGGGCTGTTGTTGTTTAGTTAAGTGTGACACTGTGACCTCAGAGTTTAGTACATCAGGCCAGTCTGTCAGCAACTGCCTGCTTTGGCTCCGTTAGTTCATATGTGTATCCTGTGTCAGCTTCCAAAATGTTGAGAAAATGTTCTCACAGCTGACACTATTTAAATGTGAGAATAAAAGATCTGAAGAAATCCTGGAGGGAACTTTTTTTACTCAGGAATCCTCGACTACTAGCATTAGGTCTGATACAGTCATAAATGGGAAGTCTCATAAGAAAAAAAAAAATAGCGTAATTACAGGCCATCACAGCACTTGTGGATAACAAGCTTTAGTTTACAGTTCATGTTGAGGTGAGTTTCACAGTAATGTTTTGGACTGTGTGAGCCAGAAGAGAAATTTTGGGGGCTTTTCCCCCTGTTCTCCATTGTGGGACAACCATAGAGTTGATGTATATTATTTAGGGAATAAGAAAAACAGCCCTCCACATTACAGCTCATGGGGATCTAACCCCTCTGCAAAAAAAGATTGTGTTTTTTTAAGGTTTGGGCTCACTGGGTTTCAATATTCTTTCTTTCTTTCTCTTTCTTTTCAAAAGTGGTGAGCTGAAATATTATGCTTTGATCTCTCATAGGTTAAAAAAAAACAAAGAAGAGCTGAGTTATACTGCATGCTTATAAAATGAGAAACTGGAACTTTTCTGTTAAACCCCTATCACGCGTTTTTGGTCCCAGATTGCCGTGTCTGGCCTGATTCCTCAGCGGGCTGTGCAGATCCTTCAGACCCATGCACTGACTTCGATAAGCCGTGTATTGGCAGTGTCCTGCAGCCCACGATTTCTGGGGAAGAAGTGTTACATGGGGCGGATGGGTTTCTCAGATGTAAACTTGTGCTGTACCAGCAGAAGATTACTTGGTCACTGCCGGCCATCACAGGTTAACAGATATTGTGGACAGCAGGGTTGATCTTTCACAGACCTTGCAGTCCCAGTTGTTTTTGACTCTCCTCTCCTTTGCACCGCACCTCTGCGGGTGATTACTTGTTGCTGATTTTGGTCACTGTCTGTCCCTGACACCCCCTTCTGAAAGAACAATCTACAAAAATGCAGGAGAAGATAGGGTCAGACTGGCAGGTGTGTGAAAAATGAAAGCATGGTCCTAAATCAACATAAAGAAATCACTTTCACCCATGTAGTAGGTAGGGAAGGACAGTGGGAAACAGGTAAGGCCACAAGGTCTGCCAAAACTGCAGCGTGGCACCAACCCCAAGGCGTGGGGATAGAAGTAAGGTCAAATACAGCCATGGACATGCAGGATGACAGGGAGGATGCTCAAAGACAAGTAAGACTCCAAGGTCTGTTAGATCCCAAACCCTGGGGAAAGAAACATGGCGAAACATGGCAGTCCGGGTCCCAACACGCATGGTAGGGGTTTAGCGGAAAAATACTGAGAAACTTTTCCAAGCTTTGTACCAAAACAGCAGCATTTCAGGGAATGAGTGAATGGTAATACGAGCTGTAAATTCAAACTGGGATACATACCTCATGTGCTGGGCGGGGTCTTCCCTGCTGCATTTCATATAGGTTAACTGGCTAAGTGTATGTAAATGTAGTAGATGACCAATGAAAAAGGAAGTAGATGGTGAGATGTCAGGGGCATCATGTTAACAGACTCAGAAGGGGGAGCTAGGCCAGAGGGTTTTAAGTCTGAACTACCAATTCCTGCCTTCTACCTGAATGGCTTGCTATCTCTGGACCCTTGTTTCTTTGAATGTTCTTTTACATAGTATCACTTTCTCTGTCCATTTTGGACCCTTGTTTCTTTGAATGTTCTTTTACGTAGTATCACTTTCTCTGTCCATTTTATAATTCCAACTATCTCTTTTGCTTTTTAATTTATAATTGTTTAAAGAAGGGGATGAGAGGAAAGGGAAACTCTGAATATGGAATGCGGAAAATGAATTGCAGTCTGGAATATATCCATAAGCAAATGCGTATATAATATAGCATCTGACATCTATTTCAGAAATAATCCCATAAACATATCATTGAAGTTGCAAGATTCATTAGGGTTATGTCCATCTCTGTATGCCAGTTTGCCTGACTCACTCTGCACCTCTATTTAGATAACAAGGGGCACTTAACCACAGCTGAAAAATAAATGTGCATCTTCTTCACAAAGTAGAAGCCAGCAGTTTCCTTCACAGAATACTTCTTTACCTGTTCTGTCCAGTTGTCTATTCAGGGAAGGGGAAAGAGTTGTACCTTTCTCCATGCCTGAGTTAAGCAGATCTGTGCAACTGTCAGCAATCCTAAAACAAAGCACCTTGTGAAAAGGAAACACTGACAAGCAAATACATTTCTAGAACCTACAACTTGAAAGTTTATCTCTGAAAGTCAGCAACAAATCTCAATCTTAAGTCTAAGTAACTACCAATTTTGAACTACGTATCAGTGATAAAACAAAATAATTATAAGTGTACAACCTATTAAAGTGAAAATGTAGAACATAACAAAGGACTGCTGTGCAACTACAATTGCATATTAATCAAACAACATTGAAAGTATACACTAGTTCATAATATAAGACTTCAGTGATCTAGCATTCCATAATCTCCTTTTCTGATACATCTTAAAATAATTAAAACCAAAAGTAACGCTATGGTTCTACAAGCATCAAAACTGTTTACCATAATAATGCCTAAAACAGTTATTGAGTTCATTCATGGATATTTTAATTTTCTAAGTCAAAAAGTTATAAAACATAAGAATGTATTCCAGGCACACAGACAACTATATGATACTGTGCTACTGCAAATGTTAAAAATGAATTTTTGTTTTATTTCATACTTTGTCTTACATCTCTAACATAAACTATACAATAAACAAAAAAATCATTTTTTCTCTTACTTTAAAGTGCAGAAAACAATAAAGAAGGAAATTATAATGTGGTACTGTGATCATAAAAATGAGCCAGAAAACATTAACTGTTGGTGCATTTTTTAACTCATCAACACTGGTTGCACATGTGGGTTGTGCCCAGACATTGTCCACTGAGACCAGTACACTACCCCAGTAAACACATATAAATAAATAAATGTGCTGCCTGCCCATCTATATAGAGCTCACAGCACTGGAGCAGACTTAACTGGTAACAATCATGGTTTAAAGCACACACTAGTAAATAAACAGCTTTCTTTCAGGTGATTAAACAGCTTAAAGATCTAAAAACAATAATAAATTGAGCAAATAGCTTAAAAATCTAAAAACAATAATAATTTGAATAGCTACAACAAACCTGAGGCTTTCACTGAAGAATCACATTTTAATATAGTCAAGCTACTTTTCTACAATAATACTCAGGTGCAATCAACACTAACGTATTTCCCATTTAGTTTCATAGATCAGTACTAGGCTAACTGTCATTGTGGACCATTTAAGCCTAGACAATTATCCATTTGTGAATCATACCCTGCACCTTGTGTTGGTAAGTTAAACACCTTAACTATTATGCCAACCCCCAACATCATTCATTACTGGAGCATGACAGAAGGAGTTAATACTCAGGCAAATGTTTTGGTGAAACAGCAAATGCAAAACAAGACCACACTTTCCACTTTCCTTACATGTAAATGATGATAATAATAATAATAATAATAATAATAATAATAATAATATGTCATTCTAAGCAAAATATAAAAAATTGAAAGTGTCAGTAGCATTTTATTTTCAAACATCTGTTTACTCCCGCTTACTTTTCTGCAATTAGCTGGAAATACCACAACAAAAAGATACATTAATATTTAAAATAAACAGCACATCTGTAAAAGAAGCTCATGGGGTAGAAGTTACCTGCACATCTCTAAGTATCTCCGATTTCACAGAATATCCCTGGCTTTTACTACATATTTTGGTGTGTTCTACATATTAAAATAATTCTGGTAAATCACTGAGGATTGTAATTTCTAAATAATAACAAACATTTGAATTTCAGACTGAACATCCTTCAGAATATGCATGCTGATGTAAAACCTCTTATTCCAGCAACTTACTAAGTATATTAACACCAGTCTTTAAAGTATGTCCTTAACGTCGAGGCATTGTCCCTATTATTCTTGGCATTGCCCCTGATTCTTGCCCTGTGAGGTTGAAATGTATGTTTATCTGTCTTTAGCTGCAAAATTTCATTTGGCCTATTAAGAGAAATGATGCCTAAACTAATCAAAACTACTGAAAGTTGGCCTTGATGGAAAAAAGCAGAGAAGCACGACTGTGATAACTTAACTGGGCAAACAATATATGTGTGAAAGAAGAAAGGTCAACTAGAAGAAGCAGCTCTCTACAGTAAAGAAGGAATCAAAACAGAAATATAGTAAACAGAAAAGAAGGCAAAAGGAGAAGAGAAGCTATAGTGAGACTTTGAAGAAATAGTGACATCAGTATAAGCCTTATACAGAACCCATAACCCAGACAGACAGAAGAGAAAAGTGGCAGGGTATATCTTTAGACTGGAAGACACAAAGGAGCAAAGCTGATGAAGAAATAGACAAGGACACAGAGTAACATGGTGGCTTAATGTTAAGATCTCTGCATCACAGCTCCAGGGTTCACTACCTGTGCAGAGCTTTGTATTTTCCCCATGTCTGAGAGGGGGTTCTAGCAGTACTTCTGTTTCCTCCCACCTGTCAAAACATGTTAGTGGACTGGTTATACCGAAATGCTCTATTTATATTTTGTTGTGACTCTTGTCTTTTTGACCCAGGTCATGGATGAAAAGGACTGATGAGCCAGCTCTTTGAGATAGCAGTCGTGAATCTGAAATTGTCAAATAGATATAGAGGGAGGATAACAGATCTGATGATAGGTAGCCATTTTGGAAAAAGTAGATATTATAAAATAGGACTCACAATCACATTTGGTCCTATAGCTTTCTCCCAGCACAGTCACATTAGGTATTCATAATAAGAACAGGTGAGCAATTTCATATTTGTTTTGGACAGTTTTGCAAGTTTAGGTTATAGAATCACCTCTTCCTCCATTTATCTCTCTTGAATCATGGACATCTGTATAAAATCGGCAATCAGGGCACCAAACCTTCAGAGCTTTCTTGTCCCAGAAAACAGAGACTACAGCCCTGACCTTATGAATATGCTAGGACAAAGAGATAAAATATACACCCTAGCAAAAAAAAAAAAAAATGACAAAAGGAGGATTTATGTTAGGTGTCCCTACTGCAACAGTGATTTATATGAACATCTCCTGCTGTTGTCAGTTTGCTTATAAAACTACTACATTCATCACTAAATTACTGCAGCAGTAGCCTAAGCTATATGGGTAGATTACCAGAGTGTAGAAAGAAATGGTGGAGGAAGAGGGTCAGGGTCCAGGAGGCCCCAGGAGAACAGCTCTAGCAAAACCTGTTCCTTGGAAAAGGAATTTAATCCTTTATGCTCTGTAAAAGTATGCACATATTACCAAGGTGCTGCCTCTTAAATAGTTCTAGAGTCCACTCCTTTCCAAAAAATCTCAGAAGAAGCCAAACCCCTGATAGAATGGATCCTCTTCTTGCATAGAAGTGACTTGTTATGGAAAGAATTGCAAAAAGATATACCATGAGACAACCATTTGGAAATTGTTTACTTTGACACTTATTGTCCCTTATTCTTACTTTCATAGGAAATGAATCAGTAAAAAAGGCATTGAGAGAGACAACCTGACTCAAAGTAAATACTGAAACCAGTTTAGAAATAAGGATTAGTCCCCAAAGACACACTATTCTCATGGAAAATGAGAAGGTTGACTTACCATAAGAGCTTATAACTTGAATACTCTTCTTGCAGATGAGTAAAACTGTTTTCAAAGTTAAGAACTTTTAACCAGCCTGTTGAGCTGGTTGAATGGAAAAAGTGTAAGTTTTTCAAGAACAAAACTGGATCCCAAGGAGGATGCACCTGTTTTCTACGCAAATGGATATATACAACTCCTTTCAAAAGTTGTTTGATTTGTGCTAGAGCAGAAAGGGGGGAATCTATGGAAAGAGAAGCAGAGATGTACAAAAGGTGAATTTTGCTAGAAGAGTAAGAATGGCCATGGGACAGTAACACACACAAATATTAAAGAACCAGAAGCAACTGGCTTTAAAATGTTCTTATTTCTTACTAAGGCTCCAACTAGGAAATATTGTCCACTTAGCCATATATGTTTTTCTAGTAGCAGGTTTCTTAGCCTCCTTTAATACCTGCTGCATGTGTTCATAAAACAGGTACCCAAAAGTTAATAAAACCTGTCCAGGCAGTCAGCTGAAGCAGCTGAAAATTGGAGTGTATCAAACAACCTGTTTACTAAGAGTAGATAAGTCCTCTGAGGAAGCATGTGGTTAATTACCTTTCACCAGCCTGGATGAAGGAAGAACCACTGTTTCCTGAGCCAGTAAGTTTGTTGCCACAATTATTTTTGGGGGTCCCTGGTTATCAATGGAAAGGGCAGAAAGGCATCAGGAACATTGCTGTCCATGGAAATGAAAGATCATTTGTTTTACAGGCCTGCTTGCAAGGAATCCTGGGAAATAATTTCTTAAACTGTTGTGGATGGAGGCAAACAGATATACTTGAAGTGTTCTCCACAGCTGGATCAGTTACTAGAAGAGCCTGGATCAGTTTCCATTCATGCAGGTCTGTCCTTGTCTTGCTCAGTTTTCTGCAACAATGTTTTGGTGTGACAGAATGCAGGACTCCTGAAGGAAAAGATTAAGCTGAGTTACTAGATCTCAGGCTCCCCTTGCTAGTCTGCAAAGTGTTTACAATCTAGTACCCACCTGTTTATGTATCACATCTATGTTGCATTGTCTGTGATTACTAAGGGAGGACCTGGAGTCCAAAGATGGTTTAAGCATTTAACAACATATATAACTGTCATCATCTCTTCAATATTTATGTGTTTCAGTCTATCCTGCATGTTCCATAGACCCAGAACCTTCATCATCTTGAAAACAAACCCCAAGCAAAGTCAGAAGCATCTGCGGTTACAGACTGAGGAAAAGAGAAGGGAATATCTGGGTTGAGAGATAACTGGCCCACCCACCAAATTAACTCCATTTTGACACATCCCAACACTAGGATCTGAAAAGATAGAGGATGCTGCCATTAGGTCCATAATAGTCTGGGAAACCATTGGATTTTTTCTCATCTGAAGTCTAGCCAGAGGAATCATGAGTGCCGTAGAGGCCATGAACCCTAGAATCCTGAGATATTCCTTGGATAAAGTCCAACATCAGTTGGAAAATGTCAGAAACTGTTCCTTGTGAAGATCTATTTTGCCCCATGGGAGAAAATGTCTTATGAGGGACATATCCAGAAGGCATCCCAGGCACACTATCCCATTTGAAGGAATAAAGAAAGATTTCTGTCAGTCCAGCCGCAATCTTAGAGTCAGAATGAGATCATTTACCAGGCCAGAGACTCCTAACATTTTAAAAAAGAATCTGCAAAAATAAGACAATCACTTAAATATCAAAAAATGTGAATGTTGTGCAACCTGCAGTTGGCAGTAATTGGAAGCAAACTATTTGTAAACAGCTTTAGAGCTGTAAGTAGCCCAAAGTGCAAAACGCAGAACTGAAAATGTAAGTCAGACATGGAAGATCTTAAAGAACCTTCTGAAATCATTGTGAACTAGATGTGATGAAAAGATATTTTTTTAGGTCTAAGGTTAACAAGAAAAGTGAGAGAAGGAATGAAGGGCAATAGACTGAAAGAAAGGTATCTTAAACTTTGGAACTCAGATGCGAAGACTCAGAAAAAAAAAGAGATCTAATCCCGCCTGCTTCTTTCTTTGATACCAAAAAATATTGAGTAAAATCCTTTCCATGTCTGATCTGATGGGACTGGTTCTATGATCCCTAAAGATAGCATATTATGTCCCAGGACTGGAGGAAATGGGGAAGACTGGTTTGGAAGATGAAGGGGAACACTTGTAAAAGGAGGAAAGGACTCCCATTACCAAATATACCCTTTTTGAAAAATTCTTGGGATACACGTATCTGTGATTATCAGATGTCACTGAGGTAAATGTAAATCTAGATTCAAAGAAAGATTTGCAAGGTTGCAAGGATAGAAAGGGGAAACTGAAATAGGGGACAAAAAGTCAATCTGCTTTATTGGACTATCTTTGGTTTTGCGAGGCCCCACCTTTCTTTTCTGAGCCTCCCTGTAATTGCATTTTGAAATTCTGCTTGCCTGAGCCTTGCTAAGACTATTAATTCTGTTTCTTATACAAGGATGTTGGACTGGAAGGAATGTTCTTGATAAACGTTGACAGTGAGGTAGAAAAATCTAAGAAACCCTCTCTTTCATTAAATATTTTAAGAACCTCAGCAGAGGAGGAACCAAACAAATGTTCTTTTCCAAGGATCATTCAAAATCTCAATTTTAACATCTTCAGGTGAATTATGAGCACATAACCACACAAACCTTCTCATTACAGATCCAGCAGCAGTAGCAGCTCTAAGAGCAATTTAAAGAGTGCTTAGTTACCCCCCAAAAAAACAGAAACAATGAACTGAGACAAGTCTTCACCTTTGAAGAGGAAAGCTAAGCAGTTAACCTTCTCATGTTATCCAGAAATGCAAGCATACATTTTAAACACATTAACCTGGCAGTTCAGAATTCTGAAGGCAAAAGTAGAAAATTATATTTTCTTTTCTCAGACCTATCAAAAGCTTTCCCATCCTTTTCAGAGATAGTGGGGTTAGCATACACAATATTTTTTGCCACAGAAGGTTTTGTCAAAGAAGTGTCTGCAGAGTGCAATTTGGGGTTAGAAAAATGGTATTTGTCAGGCTGTGGAATGTTGTACAATCTACCAGACTTTTCAGGGGCAGGAGATTGGCTATCAGGCAGAATGCAAACTGTCAAAATACATCCTCCATAGCTGGTTAAAATGGAACAACAGCTGCACGTTGATGAAATTCCATCTGTAGTTAGTTATAATACTTTTGTTATGATGCTAGAATTTCATTATGTTCCCACTGAAGCAATTATTTCACTGTGGCTATAGTTACAGAAGAAGATAATTCTTCAGGGAAAATTTTGAAGAAACGGCCAGCAAAGAAATAAAATATACTGCACTTTATTATACAAAATCTCTAGCGCCTCGGCAATACACTTGCCTTCAAGCTGTACTAACATAAAAAAAAATCACCATCTTTATACTCTACAATCAATTAAATCATTAATTGCATAATTAAAAACAAGTTCTTCACATCAACCATTCCCACAAGCACTCAATATTTAAACCACTGGGGGGGGGGGGGGGGGCAGTGTGTTATATGTTAAAATGAAAACATATTCCTTATAAAGTAATTTTTTCTTCAGCTCAAAACATTCATAACCCAAGGTTACTTGTTCTAAAATTGTGCCTCTTAAACAGTCAGGATTGCTGCCATGACAATAATTAAAATAAACAGCTAAAGGGCTTTCTTTGTAGTTTCTTATGTCCCTTACATGTTCTTGTAATCTAACTTTAAAAGATCTTTTGCATTCCCCTGTGTAACACATATCACAGGAACACCTTAAAGCATGAATAGTCTTGGAAGTACAATAATATCTATTACTATGAAAAAAAGAAACTCCATTAATTTTATTAAACCTAAACACAATATATTAACAAATAGAACAATTACCACATCTGAATGTACCCTTCACATGGATTTTCCTATACAGGCTTTCATCAGGTTTAGATAATTTACTGTGAACAATAATATACTGTATGCTCTTACCCTTTCTATAAGAGAACAATGAGGTAGTACATACGTTGTTAGCAAATTCTCTAAATTTGGACAAAAAACTCCAAAATTTCTTAATAATATCCAATACTTGATGACTAAACACGTTAGTAGTTACTACACACATCTTCATTCGCTGAAACCCATTCCCAACCCTATCATCACTATTAAACTCTAACCTTCCTTTAAGGTCAGAAGTAATGGTTGTTTTTAATTTATCCAGAGCTTTAAAAATAATCTGTTTATCATACCCCCTTTCCAAAAACATAAGGGCTGTCTTATAAATGTTAATATCTAGCTCTTCCATATCACTACACAACCTGTACACTCTCAGCAACTCTCCATAAGGAAGGGATTCCGATAGGTGAGAGGGGTGGCAGCTTGAACCATGTAAAAAATGGCTAATCTGTTCAAATTTGCGATGAATCCTGGTCTTAGTCTTACCTTCTAGGGTTCCCTGTTGGTGTACATCCAAAAATGCAACTGAATTACCAGAAAGTAAACCATCAAAACTTAAATTAAACCTGCTATTATTCAAATCACTAATAAATAAAGGTAATAAACTCAAACCTCCCCTAGATACAAAAATCAGGTCATCTATAAATCTGTAATACTTAATAACAACATTTTTATAAAACATATGATTATACAAATATTAATTTTCAAATAATCCCATGAATAAATTAGCGTACATAGGGGTAAAAGATGCCCCAATAGCTGTACCTTGCATCTGTCTATAAAAGGTTTCACAGAAACAAAAATAATTATTAGCTAAACAAAATAAATCAATTCCAATATGTAATTACTTACTGGACTATCCCTTAGATATACCTTAAGGGCCTCCATACCAAACTCATGATGAATGCTTATATATAAGCTTTTCACATCAATGATAACCTAATAAATATTTTCCATTCAGCTAATATCCTTTATTTTATCTAAAAAGTTTGTTGTTTTATTCATATTTTTATAGGTTTTTTAGTTTGTCGGTGTGTTGTAAAATCTGAAGAAAAACTTTTCTCAGCACCACTTGAAATTTGAAGGAGAAGAAAATATTTTTCTTTTAACATACAATGAGGATACAAAATTTAAAAAACTATATGTTTGAAATACGATTTTAGCAAAACCTAGCCAGTCCTCCTGATCTATCCTCTAAGGAACAAGAGAAGAAATTTGCCTAGCTTTCTGCTTTCTCCTTCTTGGAAACCCCTGAGAAAAAGGAAGGGACTCTTACCTGGAAATCAGGCACTGAAGGTTGACTGTGTGGTAAAGCATCTCCCACCCCAGATACCAACAAGAGTGGTTCTCCCTTGCCTAACAAGGACAATTCAACAGCTGCAGAGGATCCATTAGTAGCCTCTCTAGGAACTATGCCAGAGGGACCAAGAGATGATGAGTAGTCCAAAACACCCGATTTAGCTCAGCAGAGTCACTCATCAGCAGTTGTGGGAGTGATGAAGCTGGCTTGACTAACAAAGACACCCATCAAACCTTCTTCTTGCAGACAGGAGAGGGAGAGCTGAAGATCCTAGTGCCTTATGAGCGGGTAGTGGAGTCTAACGGATTGGTGAACCTTCTGACAGTAAATGTAAAGTTTTGATGTAAAACAATCAATGACAGCACTGGATACCACTAGTCAAAGCTTCTAGCAACACTTTACTACTCAAAAAGTAAAGGTTCTCCACAAAACATAATTTTACAGCAGTTTCCAATAATACTAAAACTTCACAAAAAATGTATTTGTTACTAAAATACTTGAGTGACAGTCACTAAACACATTTCATAGTAAAATATTTTTTTTCTCTAGAAAAAGCATCTTTTTTCCCCAGAAAAAAAGGTGGGAGGTTCTCCCCAGAATGATACTTATCTGCTTCACTTTGGTGATGAGCTAGCTAACTGTTGATCACCCAAACCCTGCATCTTTCAATGGCAAGAATGTACTTAACAGTTTGGAGTCCTAACCACCACAAAGTCGACAGAATGTCAAACCAAAAACGATTGAATACACTATAGTAAACAGGTATTGTAGATCAATAATTTGGGTTAGACATTGTCCAGGGAGGTCATGGTTCAGTGAGGAATGGGGAATTAGCCCATTTCCTCACTGTAGTGCAATCTCAGAGTTGGTATATTTAATGTGTAGAGGATGTGGGGGGGAGCAGGGGGGCATTGCCCCCCTGCAAAATAGTACAATTAACATACCGTTGACCATTGAGTGTAATGGTACGCTAATGTGCATAGCATGGATGAGTGACTTCACCTACTGTTATGTCGACCACGTGGAAGCAGAAATATAGTGTATATCATTTCCAACATTCTTCCTTCTAGACATGTCAGAAATCGACATTTACTATCAACATTATGTTCATTTGACCAAAGCATTTTTCAAGGTTATGATAGTAAACCTATATAGGTTCATAGGTTCATAGATTAGTACTAAGCTAACTGCCCTTGCAAGCCATTTTAAGCCTAGCCAATTGTCCCTTGTGAGAATATATATATATATATATATATATATATATATATATATATATATATATATATATATCAACAAATCTAGGTGAATAAATACTAATTGATCCGACTTTTAAACTTCTTTAATAAGAAAACAAAGGCAGAAAAATGTAAAAGGAGGTTTCCTCACAACGCTATAGAAACAAGTAATCCAGACACATACCGGTTTTGCCCCATGGCGTCATCAGTGTAATAGTACAACCATGTCTTACTTCAGTTTATATTCCCTGCAGTTTTAAAGTCACACTTCTGTTTAAACAATCATTATCAAACAAAAATACAGTAATCAAAAACCATATGCTTGTATATATATATATATATATATATATATATATATATATATATATACATACACACACACGTACATATTTACAGAAATTCACAAATATTCATAAAGATAATAAATATATATATATATATATATATATATATATATATATATATATAGCATATTATCATATTAATATATCAATGTATTAATAAACCATATGTGGACCACCAGCACCCATACCAATATTAAACACTTAATACTTAATCAAACATGCTCATTTAAACCTGGCTTGTAGATATCCCCTAAATTGACTGGCCATCGTTTCTCTTTCTTATCCAGAATTCTATGCTTTTCACTCTTAAACAAATCCCTACCCCACACTGGGTAGTGGTTTGAAAGGTTTTAATTGTTGCAGTAACTGTGTTTACTGCAAGGTTATATTTAAATCTAGATCTTTTACTTCTGTTAATACCTCTAGGGTTTATGACATTAGATTTCTTATTACTTGCCAGACAGAGTCGGTAGTGTTTATCATGGTCTGCCAATGTGGGGCTTTTTACATAGCCAGACCTCTAGAGCCTTTAAGAGTTGTATAGCATTACACCTTAGTGTCATAAACTGTAAGAGATGAAGAAGTGCATTATATAAGCATAAACTGGAACATACTTCGGCTCACTTTGTTTTCATTGGGAGTGAAGCAGTGTGGGGTAGGGATTTGTGAGGAAACCTCAGTTTACATTTTTCTGCCTTTGTTTTCTTACTAAGAAGTTTAAAAGTTGGATGACTTCGTATTTATTCACCTAGATTTGTTGTAAGATGAATGTTATGCTGGACTTTATTGTGAGGAGTGTATTGGTTTAGTCTGTGCATGTAACGTCTTCACGAGCCACCAGAGTTGTTGGGTGGATGATATATATATATATATATATATATACATACACACGGGTCTACTTTGATTCACTGAAAACTCATTTCACCGAATTTCAAAACATTCACACCAAATCACTGAAAGCTCAAATCACTGAAAACTCATTTCACTGAATGTAAGCACTGTTGGGCAAATAAAACGTATATGCCCTTTTCCCCACTGTAGTGCGATCCTGGAGTCAGTATATATAATTGGGGGGACAATGAATCTCATTTCACTGAAACTGACTTTTGGTTTTATATTGTTAGCTTTCAGTGAAGTGAGATTCATAAATATAAAGGCTAAGTAGCTGGGGGCTACGCCCCCACATCCCCCTTAACTATATATATACTAACTCCAGGATCCACTACAGTGAGGAAAAGGGTATATACGTTTTATTTGCCCAACAGTGCTTACATTCAGTAAAATGTGATTCAGTGAAATGAGTTTTCAATGATTTGAGATTTCAGCGATTTATTGAGTGAATTGAAATTCAGTGACATGAGTTTTCAGTGAATCAAAGTAAACCCATATATACATCTGTATATTTATAGCTTAGGCTACTGCCATAGCGATCTACTGATGAACATCAAAAGTTAATCAGTTTACTGTAAATGTACGATTATATTCTTCAATATTTGTCTTTAAGATTCTAAAAGACTGAGTAGAATACCAACTATGCATCAAATGTCTGGCTGGAGGGTTCATACTGAATTTCTGTGGTCTACTACAATCACCATAAATAAATAAATAGCTTAGGCATTTGAAGTAGCTCAGGTTAATTCATATCATGTAGAATGATTGTAGACTGAAGACTAATTCACAGCATGTGTGTGCATGTGAGCACCAGCCAAAAATGGCTAATGGAAATTATTTTGTTTTGGAAATGTAAGCAAAAAAAGTGAACTTTCCTGATATATACTGCATAGATTATTCTCCTTGAAACCTGTGGATCAGAACAGGAAAATGCAAGTTGAACCATTTAGCTTAAACCAATATCAGACATTATCATTGGCAAAAAAATATTTCCAGAGAATGAATTCCAGTTGTTATGGAAGACACTGCAGCATTCTGAATACAAGAACGCCTGCAATTCAGAAATCATTCTAAGCTGAAGTATTTGCCACAAGTTTTCTAATGCAGGAGCTTTAATGGAACAGAATATATAGGCTCAGAAGGAAACCCTGTGGACTCCCATACAAACTTCATGTCACAGATAGGAAATAAGTTCTTACAGTACAGATGCCTATGCAATGGGAACGTAGGTCTACAGCTAGGATTACCCTTATCTCCTCCTCACTTTGGTTACTGGTTTCTTCTGAAGCTCCAGTGATTGAGGACACATCTTGTTTAATCTCTACACTAGGAAAGGAGACATAGCCTTTAAGCCCACTATTATGTCCTCAACTACTGAACAAACTTACTCTTTACAAATCAAGAAAACAGCTCTGACATTCCTAACATTATATGGATGATTTGCCCAATCTACAAGGGACTCCTGAGGTAACTACTGGATAGCAGTACTGTCCAAATAGAGTGGGATGGCAGGAAGTAATTGTGACCAATGGAGAAGGATTCTTTCTTAGATCAAATGATACAAGAAAATATTTCTTATAGCTAACAAAGAGGGATATTCTTAGGGGTCTACTTCACGATGTCGAAAGCCAACAATATCAAAGCTGATATTGTTGGCACCACAACATTGAAAGCACAGAACATCATGCAGGTAAACAGAATTCACCGTAGGGGGAGATTTCCGTTTACCTCAATGTAGTGCGGTCTAGGAGTTGGAATATTTGAGTAGGGGGTTGTGGGGGGACGCAGCCCCCCTCCCCACGTGGGGGGGGTGCAGGGGGGCTTGCCCCCCCTGGCTACGCTAGTTAGTTTTTATTTTATTTATTTATTTTTTTTAAACGTTATTCAATGTTTTATTACATTGATCACTAGAGGTCGACCTTTAGTGATCCGATGTAGTAAGATTTTGATAACGTGATATAGACGCATTCTTAGTGGGTTTACAAATGAGAAGAATCACATGCAGTAAGTCTAACAAAACGGAAGCAGCTGGGGGACAGCTAAAATATCGAAGGTTACAAAAGTTGCATCATGACATACCAAAAAACCAAAGGTGACCCATTTCCTACAACTGCACCAAAGCATTGTTTGACAAACTGAGGCCAAAGTGGCCAAGGCAAAGATGCCTGCAATGGAAATATTGAAGCAAACACAGGCGGTAACTAGGCAAGAAGGTCAGGGTCCAAGTAACAAACCTGACTCTTGAGGTCATGGTCCAAGTAGTAATTCTTAGTGAAGGCTTGAACTGACAAAAAACGTTTCCATGGTACAAATGTCTGCACTGGATCCACTAATGAAATGGCCTTAAAACAATCATTTTTTTCAGTAGGTAGGTGAGTTGTCACCAGACAGCCACAGATAATGCAGTTGTCAATCCATCTGGAAAGTGTTTGCTTGGTAATTGCTAGACCATCCCACTGCACTGCAGAAATGAGATTCTATCCCCCCAAAATAATTAACTTTCCAGGTAGAACCTGAGCTGGCCGTCAACAGCTAAAGTGATACAATCTCTTTCTCCCCTGGTTTATGCTCTCACAAATAAAACAGGGAAAAGGATGGAATTGTTTAAGGACATCTTGACATAAGAAACATTTTTTTATATAAAAAAGCAAAACACGTTTTCCCTAGAAGTAATGGAAATTTCAATCAGAAAAAGTTTCAAGAGATGAATATCAATGCAGTTATGAAAAGGGACTAGGCAAGCTTTTCAGTTATGAAGTTCAAGTTCCAATGAAGTTTTTTTTTTATTTTTTTTAAGGCAGATGAAAATGAATTGCCTTAAGGAATTGCATGAATACCTGATACTAGGGTACTGTCCTACCTACATCCTATGTATCTAAGAGACAAGATGGAAAGGTTGTACAGCAAAGCCACTTGTCTTTGGATCCAGAGTCTACTACTCAGGAGGAGGGCAGGCTATAAATGGTGTGGGAACTGTGGTGACAGAGAAGCTACAGAAGGCAGTGAGGGATATCATCAGAATTAGTGACAGATTTGTGGCAATCAGACTCCAGTATAATGATAGGGCAGTATTCATAACCTTAGCCTATGCCCCACAGCAAGTTTGTGATAGTGAGGAAAAGAGCAAATTCAGACAGCATTTGCAGGACCTATTAGATAAAGCAGGTCAACATGAATTAGTGTTGATAATGGGTGACTTGAATGCACATATCAGGACAGACAGAACAGGATATGAGGACTGCCTGGGTCGACATGAGTGGAGCAACATAAATAAAGAAGGAGAGGCCATTCTAGACTTCTGTCTGGCAAATGGCTTGATAGTAGCCAACACATGGTTCAGAAAGAGAGACAGTCACAAGATCACATACAAGAATAGCCAACATGCATCTCATATAGACTTCCTCCAAGTAATGAAAGGGCACTGTGGTAGAATCAGTGATTGCAAAGTCAGCCCCAGTGGAAAAAGGCATCCCACAGCATGATCCACTGCTTGCTACAATCAGCTGCAAGCAATGGTCAGAGAAGGCTCTAAGGTCAACACAGACCAGCCTGAAGACCTGGAAGTCGATTGGAGAGAAAGTCAACAGTTCAAGGAATTACTCCGGGATCTAACATCCCAACAACAGGATGAAATAGGTGGAGATGAAGAAGAATGGCAGCACTTCAAAACAGCATGTGTAAGGACTACAGAACTAATATGTGGCTGAGCCAGGTATGGAAGTAAGGTACATACGGAAAGCTGGCGGTGGAATGCAAAAGTCCAGGAAGTCATCAAAAGAAAGGAGTGCAGGAAAAAGTGGAAGATAGAAAAGACTGACCAGGCTAGGAAGGAATACTGGTTGGCTAACAAAGCTAATAAAGAAGTTGTAGTATCAAAGAACAGGGCATCGGAGACACTCTACCAGCTTCTGGAAAGGGACTCAGTAGGTGGCACAAAGAAACTATATCAGGTTGCAGGGCAAAGACAGAAAGATAAAGAAGATAATCAAACACCCTTCATTAGGGATGCCAGCAACAACCTGTTCACCAGTCTGCAGGACATTAAAAGCAGATGGAAGGAGTATTTCCAGCAGCTTCTCAATGAAGAAAACTCCACAGAAGCTGTACTGCCCAAGAAACAGCCTACGATGAGAGAAGAGGAGCCCACTCTAGAAGAAGTAAAAATAGCACTGTGATGATGTGAGGAAGTTCCTGCTATACTAGAGAGAGAGTAGGGTTGTGCATGTGTAACATATGCCAGCGTAGCTAGCTGGAGTTTTGTAAAGAATTTTATGTCATATGTATATCAAACTGATTAGTACAGATCGTGTGTTAAAAATGTATTTATAAAGTTGCTTGTGTTAAAAAATGCATCAACAGTGAGTCCTGCTGGACAGAAAAGAAATATACATGTATGTCAGGCTATACTGTGATAACTACTGAACTGTAATATGTTAACAGAGGATGCTGGAAGGAAAGGGGATAAACTTAGTTTAGCTTACCTTAAGAAAAAAATAGCTTGAAATTAAATGACTTAGTTTAGGTCATAAAGATTTTATCTCACAGGCTTGAATGCAGCAGAGACACAATGTCTGGGCTGAGGTCCTACTCTTATTGTCCTTAGTGGTGAACTAATTGCTACCCTGCGGTGCCAAATAATGGCTGGTTAGTCTCTACAAGAAAGATGAAAGTACTGGAATTGTTTTACAGTCTCCAGATGCCTTAGCAAAGTTCTATGTGTGTATTGTGACAGATCTGTGCTAGATTCTGATTCAGCTTCTAGTCATAGGGGTAGTGTGGGAACCACAAAATTAGGTGACCAGATGTGATGTCATTCTATAGCCAGCACTGAAATTATTTTAGATATTTGTGAGAGATGTGATAGTAACATTCAGCACTCCGGTTTTGGGAACCTGACAAAAAAGACCACTCATCCACTTCATCTTGTCTTGCTTTAGTAAGTAACTGGGAAATTGTAATTCTTCAGTCAGTTATAAAATAGTGAGATTATCTAAAAGTATTGTTTCTCTATATCTGCCTGAGTCTTTCCACCTGTGTTATTTCCATGTTTCCTGTGGATTGACACTCTGGTGTTTATTGCAAAAAGATATTCAGCATTTTTATATTTTCTATGTCATTATTTATTGGTAAGTATATAATTTTACTAAGAGTAATTAGGTACCCTGCTAAGAACCTTAAAGTAGCTGGCTGGTGGCAGTGAATCTGCCTTATAGTCTGGGTGAAGGTGGTATAGCAGATACATCTTTGCAGCATTTCCCAGGTGTGTGTGTGTGTGTGTGTGTGTGTGTGTGTGTGTGTGTGTGTGTGTGTGTGTGTGTGTGTGTGTGTGTGTGTGTGTGTGCGCGCGCGCGTCTGCGTGTGTGTCTGTGTGAAAATCAAATTTCAAAAAGTGTGTGTCCATCACTTGGACCAGGGACACAGAGCACTGGTTTCTGCAAAGAGAAAGTTGGAGTAAGTTTAGGGCCTGGAGATGAAAACCCAGCCCCAGGACTGAGTGTGCTTCCTGTGTGCTCTTAAGGGAAATTTTGCTTGATGCAGAACGCTGGTCTTAAAATACTGTGTGTATCCATTTTTATTCTAAGTGAACAGTGTCATTGGGGAGGATTGAGGCTCCTTGATTACTGGCCCAGAGAAGGGACATCACAAGCACTAAGGAAAATGAAGGCAGGATAAAGCAGCAGGTTCATAATGAGGTCACAGCAGATATGATAAAGATGCTGGGTGTGATAGGGGAGAAATGACTCCTGTGGGTACACATAACAGTGTGGAGAGAAAGGCATATCCCTGATGACTGAATAATAAGCATACTTGTACCAGTGTACAAGAACAAAGGGGACATCCATAACCATGCACAGTACAGAAGCATCAAACTCTTGTCACATTTCATGAAAGTTCTGTAAAGGGTGACTGATAAACGGATACACAGAGTAGCAGAATGAAAGATGGGAGATGAGCAGTTCAGATATGGATCAGGATGCAGCACAACTGACCCATTGTTTGCAGTGAAACAGATAATTAAGAAGAAACTAGAGATGAGGAAGGAGTCCAACTGGCCATTCCTAGACTTAAAGAAAGCGTATGACAATGTCCCAAGAAAGCTGATTTGGGCAGAACTGCAGTGGTTCAAAGTCCCAGAAACATTGATAGAATTAGTGCAGGCTATGTACAATGACCCAATGACTTGAGTACGAACAGTGTTCAGCCTCACAGAGGGGGTTCCCAGTGAAAGTGAGCATGCACCACTGCTGTTCATACTGATGGTGGACTACATTAGCAAACAAGTTGGAGGGGACAGATCAACAAAGTTGCTCTATGCAGATGATGTGGCATTATAGGAAGAGCAAGAACTTCAGGGAAGGACAGGGGAATGGAATGCAAAACTGAAGGCACATGGGATGAATCTAAGCACAGATAAGACAGTGGGAATGGCATCAAATTGGGAGAATTAGAAGAAGCTGAGAATTGAGATAGAAGGGAAGATGGTGGAGCTGGTAAATAGCTTCAAGTATCTGGGAAGGGTGGTTGAGGGGAAGGGAAGTATGAATGAAGAGGTCAAACCTAGAATCAGTGGGGCTGCAGCCAGCTGGCATAGAATCTCAGAGGTAGTCAATGACAGAAGAATGCCAAAGAAGCTGAAAAGAGAGGTGTACAAGACAGTGGTGTGACCAGTATTAGTGTGTGGTACAGAACCTGAGCAGTAAAGGCAAAAAGGATGAAGAACTTAGAACTGATGGAAATGAAGTGCCTCAGACGGGTGGTAAGATGCATACTGTGGGAAAAATTAAGAAATGAGGACACAAGAGCAGAAGCCAAAGTAGCTCCAATTGCAGAAAAGATCAAAGAGAATGGAATATGGTTATTCAGACACATGTGCAGAAAAGCAGAAGACAATCTGGTGAAGAACATTTGGGACAGACAGGAAGAAGGTAAGAGGAAATGAGGACATCCAGCAAAGAGGTGGATGGATTGTGTGAAAGAACATCTGTGAGTCAGGCATGAGTGTCGAAGAAGGCAGGCGTGTGGTACTGAATAGAGAGAGATGGCGACAGTTAACATGATACCGACATCCCATGTAGAAAATGGGAAAAGGGGGGGTGATGATGATGATGATGTTCCCACTGGAACAACTGCAGCCAGGAGGACTGCATGAAATATCTATTTATTTATTTATTTATTTATTTATTTATTGTCATTTGTTTATCAGGATAGTCCACTGGCCCAAACACAGTCCATTTTCAGTGAAGGCCTGGGGAGAAAAGTTCCAAAAAATACATTTAGAATATATAAAAAGCTCAAAGGATAAACATAATTACAAAGTAGTATATTTAGAAAATATATAAGCACACAGGCTAAGTTTATTACAAAGTAATTAATTATAGCTGGCATAGTAGAATTAGCAAACATATCATAGCAGAGGATCTGAGGTTCAAATACATTAAGAGACTGGTAGCAACCACATTAAGAGACTAGTAGCAACCAAATTATGGTGGCTATAGGGTAGCTGGAGGAATAGAGGGGAGGATATGAGAAGGCAGGGGGAAGAGAAAAAATAGTGGTAGATTAAGCATGCAAGGGTTGCAGTAAGAAAGAAAGAGAGATGCAGGACTGGGAAAAAGTTGCTAGTAAAGGGAAAACAGAGAGTGAGAGTGTAGAACAGTTGTATAGTAGATGTCAGCAGAATGATAGGAGGGGAACTAAAAACTATGTTATGGAAGGAGGAGGTTTAGTGCGGTTGCAGATCCAGGTAGAATGGAGGTGATTACAAAGAGCTGTTTTGAAAGAAACAGAGCTTTGAATAGTGCAGATGAGTAGGAGAAGGCTGTTCCAGGTCTTAGCTATTGGCCAGGAGTATAATAGTTAACCAGCAGGTAAACTGGGTTTATGAGTTTGCAGGAGGTGTTGGTTTTCTGATCTTAAGGACCTAGTGCAATTATAGTAGAAAAATAAGGAATTTAGTGCAGGGCAATCCTGAGATTTTGTAAGTATTTTGTATGTGGTAGTTAGAGAAATGTGAGGTAGTGGGGAAATTCAAGCCAGTTTAGTGATTTTAGGGGTGTGCAGTGGTGGGTGGAAAGGCTATTTCCATGACTGGAGAAGAAGCAAGTCCCCAATGACCCAATAACCCAAGACAAATCAAGCTATGCATGTTGACTAAGTGAGACAGCATAGAATGCTCCACTCAGAAGAATCTGTTCTATTTTTCAGAGTATGACCCTCAGGTGGAATGCTTACTGGTGGTTTCAATCACTTCTAAAGCATCAGCAAAAAGTTCTGTAGGAAAAGAGTGACAACCACATCTGTTTTGATGAAGGAGGCTATTTGACAGTCTGAAACCAAACCCTTCTTTGAAGCAACCATTAAAGGATCTTTAATACCTAGGACCTCCCTGGCTGCTGTGTGCTCCTGGCCCCAGCGTCTTCAACATTTTCTTGCTCCCTCTTCATTCTCTGCTCTCCAGCTTGCCTTCCTCCACTAGAGACTGAGAATTTGAATATCTGGAATCTCAGGACCCTTCCATTTTACCTGCAGTCTCATCTCTGAGCTCTTCCAAGAAAGGAAGAAAGAAATCTTGCTCCCTCTTCATTCCCTGCTCTCCAGCTTACCTTCCTTCCACTAGAGGCTGAGAATTTCAATATCTGGAACCTCAGGACCCTTCCATTTTACCTGCGGTCTCATCTCTGAGCTCTTCCAAGAAAGGAAGAAAGAAATCTTGCTCCCTCTTCATTCCCTGCTCTCCAGCTTGCCTTCCTTCCACTAGAGGCTGAGAATTTGAATATCTGGAATCTCAGGACCCTTCCATTTTACCTGCGGTCTCATCTCTGAGCTCTTCCAAGAAAGGAAGAAAGAAATCTTGCTCCCTCTTCATTCCCTGCTCTCCAGCTTGCCTTCCTTCCACTAGAGGCTGAGAATTTGAATATCTGGAATCTCAGGACCCTTCCATTTTACCTGCGGTCTCAACTCTGAGCTCTTCCAAGAAAGGAAGAAAGAAATCTTGCTCCCTCTTCATTCCCTGCTCTTCAGCTTGCCTTCCTTCCACTAGAGGTTGAGAATTTGAATATCTGGAATCTCAGGACCCTTCCATTTTACCTGTGGTCTCATCTCTGAGCTCTTCCAAGAAAGAAAGTATGTGCTCACCTAAAACTGGCAGAAAAGCTGATATTTAAGATTATTATGTCTTGTAGCTTATAATTGTTAGTTTTTAGCCAGGACTGCCAGCAGCCATACCCTCCTCTGTACTTAGTGGTCCGATTTCAAATCCTTACTCCCTCTTTTGTTGCCTCCCTTAGCTGAATTAATAGATTGGATCTAGTCCCTGACCATCTTTTTCCCTGGCACCTACGTCTACGGTATTAACATTCCCTGCTCACTAGGCGGCCCCTCATCCAGTCCCTCATCTACTCCCATCAACTTTCCTATCCTGCTATCCTATAATCTGCATCACCTAAGTTTTGTTGTCTATACCCTGCTCCTGCTATCCTATACATTTCTTTTAACACATTCTGCTGCCCATATCTTGCCCCATCCTTTCTTTCATATATCTTTTTCTCTTCTGTAATCACCTCTTTCCTCCTCCGAACAGTACTACTTCACTTTATTATTCTCTACTCACCTGCATTTTTCTCTTACTTGAGCAGTCTGCAATCCACTGATTGTTCATCCTGAGCTGTTCTACTCTTTTGTCTCTACCCGCTCCATTCGCCCTGCGGGCTCACTCCGCTCCCCTACCCTACCCCCAAATCTCACCCACCCCCACTCCTCCTACATTTATTTCTCCAGTTAACCCCTCCCCTCTCTATCCACACCAATCACTGGCCTTCCCGCCATTCTCTTCTCCTCTCATCAATCATAGGCCACTCCCTTTAAATACATCCTCCTATCCTCCCACTTAGTAAAACCACTCCCTACACAAATTACACCAGTTACATCCCTGCTCTCTGTCTCTTTGTCTCACCTTACTTTTCACTCCATTCTTCCTTATCTTTCTTACTCTACCCACTTACATTATGTACTCTCCACTCCTTCTCACTCTTTGAATCCCCTTTATCGCACTTTTAATTCTAATTCCACTGCACCTTACCTCCTCCTATACCTCCACTTCTCTTCCCCCTTCTTTTTGGTCTCACCTCTCAACTTCCATTCCAAATTTTAACCACTCCACAACTCACTTCCATACCATATCATCCTCTCTATTACAGCATAATCCTCTCCACTATTTCAAACTAAAGATCCTACCTATCTCTACAATGCATTACTCTCCCAATGCCCTAATCTACTGCACACAAGAGTCAAAAGGCAAACTAAATCTCCTACTATTTTCCTTTTTCTTCCACCTACTCCTATCAGGCAATATCCACCCAAACCCTGGACCTAGCACTACTAACAATCTCTCCCTCCCAAAATGCACTACTAACAATCTCTCCCTCCCAAAATGTAGCAAAACCACCAATCTCAAAAGCCTAAAAATAGTTACTCTCAATGCCCAAAGTCTAAGAAATAAATCTACTCTATTCCACGTCTGGCTTCACCATAACCTTCCAGACATTGTAGCCATCTCTGAGACTTGTCTAAAACCATCTCTGACTCTGAAATCCTTCCCCCTGGTTTTCAAGCTCCTTGATCTGATCACTTAAATAGAAAAGGTGGAGGAGTAGCCTTGATATTCTCCAATTTACTCCCCATTATTCCTTACCCAAACCCTATTCCACAGTTTTACAATGCAGAACTAGTTATAGGTTTACTACAAATGAATACTCACAAAAGTATCTGCTTCATCTCCCTCTATATTCCCCCAGGTAACAATGCTATCACCCTTGAAGAAATCCTCCAGTGGGTCTCAACTAATATTAACCTAGAGACCTACATTTTAGGGGATGTTAATATCGATTGGAACAAAGTTAATAACCCAAATTCAGCCATAACTGTCAATCTTTACAACTTTACTCAATCAACCAATTCTATTACCAGACCCAACAAGACCAATCCTCCAGGATCTACACTTGACTGGATCTTAGCTACCCACCCTAGTAATATCATGGACTCAGGAATCCTTCCCGACTCTTTCAGTGACCACCTGCCAGTCTTCATCCACCGAGCAACCCTGTCTCCCCCCCTCCAGCATCAATACCTACATACACACAACCTAACTCACTTTAATCCTGTAACTTTCTCTAATACCCTCAAACAAACTAACTGGAATAATCTAAAGGCTTTACCACTTGACAGTGCCGTCGAAACCTTTAACTCTACCTTCCTAAATATACTTAACTCCCAAGCACCTCCTCGAACTATAAGAATCAAATCTAAATTCACACCATGGTTAACTAGGGAAACCAAAAAACTCATGTGACAGAGAGACAAATGCTGGAAATTATCTCAGCATAATAAACATCCTGAGACCCTACTTCAATATAAACAACTTTGCAATCTTACTAAAAGACTTATATACAAAGACAAACAATCCTATTATATGACTCTCCAAGCCAACCATTCTAAAAACCCCAAACAATTTTTGAAGTCCATTAATTCTCTTCTCAACCCAGGCACCAAAAATAATCCTTGCCTTGATACTACCAAATCCGACACAGAAATTGCTACTCTTTTCAACTCCTTCTTTATTAATTATATAGCTGAACTAAATAAGTCCTTCCCTATTAACCCATCCTCACAGTTCAGTCACTCTACCCCAGCCTCTAAACCCAATCCTCCCCCCACTTTTCAACTCAAACCAGTCTCTACCTCATATATAAAATAACTTCTCAGCAAACTGAAACCTTGCTCAAATGCCCCAGATAATATTCCATCTAAATTCTTACAAATTGCTGCAGATGGAATCGCTCTCCCCATTAGCATCCTAATCAATCGATCCATACAGGAATCATATGTCCCTAAGCTGTGGCATACCACCTTTATACACCCCCTTCATAAGGGTGGTATAAACAATAATACCTCAAACTTTCATCACATAGTCATCCTCTCCCCTATATCAAAAATACTGGAAAAATGTGTTCATGTTCAGCTAATGCTTTTCCTTACTGAAAACCACCTCCTCTCTCACACCCAACATGGTTTCCGTCCTGGCCATAGCACTATAACTGCCCTACTTTCATTCTTAGATATAGTCAATCATGTTCGTGACTCTGGCAAAATATTTCAACAGTCCTACTTGATCTCTCTAAGGCTTTTGACACTGTCTCCCATACTCATCTCCTTAGTCACCTATCTAACCTTAACCTCTCTGACAATACACTATCCTGGTTCTCAAGTTACCTTTCCAACAGATCTCAAGCTGTAAAATGGAGAAAAGGCACCTCTAACTTCCTTCCTACCCCCACTGGAGTTCCCCAAGGTTTCATTCTTGGCCCCATGCTTTTCAATATCTTTATCAATGACTTCCACTCTGCCATCCCAAATACTAAAATCGTACAATATGCTGACGACTCCACCTTAATCTGCTGTGCCACCAACCTCCCTGAACTTTTAGCACACACACAAAATGCCTTCTCTACCACTGAGAACTGGATGCTCCAAAACCACCTATCTCTAAATGCTAACAAATCTAAAATACTACTCTTCCCCCCCACAAAATCCTTCGCTCTTGACAAAAAGACCTTCAAAATTAGAAGCCTTAACAATTCTACCATAGAAATTGTCCCCTATGCCAAACTTCTTGGGGTCACTATCGATGAAAACCTAAAATTTGACACCCATGTTCATCTCAACATTATGAAAACACATCAAAAACTTGGCCTGTTATACAGAAACTTCCACTATCTCTCTCCTTCTTCTAGACAAACACTTGCCACTACCTATCTTTTTCCCTCACTAATGTATGGTGCCCCTCTATTAACTAACTTATCCGCCTCCACCTCCTCAAAAATGGAAATTTGTTATAACAAAATTTCTAAATTCGCCACCAAAGCCAAACACTCCTCCCATCATTGCTCTGCCCTCCAGTCACTAAACTGGCTAGAACTCCCCAACCTTCTAGACTACCTCCAACTTACCACTGCCCACAGGCTATTATTTAACCCTTCTAAATGTCCTGCACTATCCAACATCCTTCAACCATATACCCCTAATAGGCCACTTCGATCGGCCCACCTAAACCTACTCAATGTCCACAAACCAAAACGACCGGCCGGGCAGCACCTCCTTTCTTTTTCCTTAGCCAAAAAGTGGAACTCACTCTCTCCTACTTTAAGATTGACAGAAAATCCTAATAATTTCAAAACTCTACTCCATTCCTACCTGTTTTCTAAGTGGAAGTGCAACTGCACTTTCCTCACCTAGCCTCCTCACTGTACATATTAACAGTAATGCTATTCAATTTCTTACTACTATCAACCTTGTTCATATCTACTTATTGTTTACTGTTGTCCTGTGTATATGTGTAAATACTGTAAATAGTTTGCTCTCCCTTTATTCCCCTCCCTAACATTTATGCTTGTTCTACCACTCTGCCATTACTAGACTCAGACTCTTTGTAACCTTTTAATCATCCATTTCAATATATGACTCATATGTTATGTAAACACCATTCCTTATATTGCCTCTGTATCACAAATTACCAGCATTCATACCATGTAGACTGACGGCTGCATCCTTATGTATCTGTACCTTGAATCTTATGTTAAATTTTATCTTTTGTATTTTTGTTTTTATCTTTGTATTTTGTAATGTGGAGCTTTTCTCCCCGGGCCTCCATTGAAAATGGGCTCCTGAGCCCAGTGGACGTCCCCAGTCATCAAACTGAAATAAAATAAAATAAAATAAAATAAATGGATGAGGATTATGAGCTTTGATCTTTCTTTCCTGATTATGCAGAGAAATGGAATTAGAAAGAATGATGGGGAATGCCACAGACATCTACTCTGCAGCAAGACAGAGAACACATAAATGCATGGAGCAGAAGGAAGTCAGAACAGGAGTAGAAAACAATTGAATTTCTGGAGTGCCCCACTTATGGAATAATATGATGAGATGGGAATCCTGAATCTTAAGCTCCAGAAGAAGATTGGGAGGGAAGCTCAGAGGGCCCCTGGGATATGAAAGACTGGAACAGTGATGCTTCTTCTTTGTAGCTCACTGCTATATCAGCATCTGTTCTATGCACAGCAGGAGGTTCAACTGTATTACCGTTACTTGGTTAGGAGAACACTAAAGATGAGTTTCTGGAACTTATCAAGAAAAGCCACAGATGCAGCTGTTCCTATTGAAGCTACTGTGGCCAGGAAGACTGTATGAAATCCCCATTCCCAGGAAAAAACATTATCTCTTGAACTGTAGAAAAGACAAGATGGGCTACTCCATTGACCACTGACAGGACCTGCAATTATTTTGGATGTCAAAAAGGTTCACCACCTTCAGATTGTTGGAAATGATCCACAAATCCACAGCCTGGGAACATGAATATGACACCAAATGCTCTATGAGCAAGTGGTAGCTCAACAGTCAGACTACCCACAGCCTACCAAAACACACAAAATACCATAACACCCAAATATTTATCAAGACATCCTAAATAAATGCAGCAGCTATATGTCCCAAAAGATGCAGGAGGGACTGAGCATCTACTGCATCACTACTCAGGCCACAGAGACCATGACCTCTTGTGACCTTTCTATTAACAGGAACAAACTGACAATGGAGAATGTCCAGTTCATTAACAATGGAGGGAATCCACTGAGACATATCAAGCAGAACTTCTTCTAGTTTATTAAAGCCCAAATATGTGCAAGTATAATGGTGCCTACACAAGGACATCACCATGGAGTCCCTTACTGGAGCCACTAGCAGCATGTCATCATGTTTATGGAACACATGGACTCCCTCATTCTGCAAAACCAGTAACAGTCAGGTGAATGAACATGACAGACCAAATGGCAGCATGTTCTACTGAAAATAGTGTCTACCTAGGTAAGACAATGAAAGGACCTACACACACAGCTATAGGAAGGGTGAGAGGCAGTTGTCCCAGGTGTTAACTTGTAAGGGACCCAGAATACACTGATACACTTTTTTCTTTTAAAGGTAATAAAAAGTTACTAAATCATTACATAACAGCTCATTGTTACTTTTTGAAAACAGTTTGGGAGCATACAAGCTGTCATTGAGCAATCATAGTGCCAAACAGGTGTGTTGCCTAGGTTGTCAGACTGCATTAGTAGAGCTCTGCCCTCTCAAAGTGCCTTAAAGCAGCCAAGGCATTATCCCTTAAAAGAGTCATCACCTGAAAAATGACTCAGCAAATTAGTTCGGTGAAGTCACTGAGGACAGTGATGTAGTAGAAGTCTTCTATTCTCTTTGGGTTCAAAGAGAGGCAGAAGTAGAAGTCACATCTTAATTTGAAAGCAGAAGAGTACTGACATCCTTTGAAGAGTAGAGTCTGGGACTATTCGGAGAGCTATCTGATGACAGCTTGGCTCTGATGGGAGCTTTTATTAAAGAAAAAAGAATGTAAGAGCCCTAAAACAAGCTGAACTGTTCCATACTGAAAGCACAGTTGTCTAAATAGACTTAGTATAACAGTAGATGTTCATATGATTACGGCTGCAGTAGCCTTAGCCATATGGGATATATCCTGCCAATTATATAACAGTTGGCCAGCTTCCAAAGCTTCAGGGCAACTTCCACATGTCCAAACAGTCAGTGAGCTTGATTTAAGCTGACTAAAAAGAAAGGTTTGGGTGACAAGCCCTTCAGAGTTTTCATGCCAACAGAGAGAGGGAGGCTGAGCCATGAAAGGACAATGCTAGGAAAAACAAAAAATAACTATTCACACCCTGACATAAACACACCAATACACTAGGGGGGGTGGAGGGATGGAGGGAGCAGCTACTGCAGCAGTGATGATTTGAACATCTACTGTTATGTTAATTTTACTAACACAACTGAGCTATGTTCATAATATTGATCACTGCTGCAGTAGCTGTAGCTATATGAGTAGATTACCCTAGCTTACTAAATTTCGGAGGTGGAAGGGGAAGGGTCCTAGATCCCCTGGAGAATGGTCCTAGCAAAGACTGATCTAGACCTAGAGAAGGAATCAAGTTCATAATGCCTTGTAAATTAATGAACTGAGGACCAAGTTGCTGCTTCTAGAATACTTCTAGAAGCCAACCCTTTCCAAGAAGTCATAGATGAAGTCAGGGCCCTGGTAGAGAGGGCCTTGACACTGCCTGGAATAGTTTTGTTGTGGTGAGTATAACAAAAGGCAATATCCTGAAACAACCATTTGGAAATATTCTTATTCTGCTTTGACATAGGTTGTCTCTTCTTCTTCTTACCTTCACAAGAAATGAACCGATCCGAAGATCTGAAAGATTTATTTCTGTAAAGATAATGCTGGAGTTGTCTGTGAACATCCAAGGTATGGAGTACCCTCCCTCCTTCATTTTTACATGCAGGAAAGGAAACAGGGAAATGGATAGTTTGGCTTAAAGTAACCTTAGATGCCACTTTTGGCATAAAAGGATTAGTTCTCAAAAAACATGTCTGTGTGGTAAATGAGATAGGGTTGACTCACCATAAGAGCTTACAACTCAGTTACTCTTCTGGCAGAGGTCAGAGCAGTCAGTAAAACAGCCTTCCCTGTTAAGAACCTCAAGTCAGCCAGATTATCTGGTTCAGATGGAGCAAGTGGTAGGTTCTCAAGCAGAAAATTATGATCCCAAGAAGGGGACACAGGTTTTCTTGGAGGACTCTTATGCAAAACCCATTTCAAAAGCATTTTGGCATGAGGATGCATTGAAAGAGGAGGATCCTCAAACATGCTGAAATGGCAGATAAATTAACCTAGATGGAGCAGTAAGAAAGGGCATAGAATAGTGACTCACACAAATATTGGAACACCAGAAAACAACTAGCCTTGAATGGGTGCTGGTTATGTGTTGGTACCAACTATAAAACTTTTTTCATTTGCTAATATATTATTTTCTAGCATCCAGCTTTCTTGTGTCCATTAGTAACTGTTTCACATCCTCAATAAAAAAGGTGCTAAAAGAGAATTACAACCCTATCATTCAGGCAGTTGGTTGAAGTTAATTGGGGTGGGGGTGTATCAGACACATCTGATCTTGTGCGAGTAGATCTTTTATAGGCGGAAACCTGTGGTAGTTGCTCCTGGCCATTTGACTAGTCCAGAAGGGAGTCAACACAGTTGCTCCTGGCCATTTGACTAGTCCAGAAGGGAGTCAACACAGTGATCATAGGGGATTCCTTCTGAATCTTTAAAAGTACAGGAAACTTTCTGTCCAAGAAAAAGAAAAAGGTATCTGTCTTCCAGGATTCTGGAGTCTTGGAGCAGAATCTTACCAGCAGGTTGTAAAGACAGGAGGGAAATAGGTCTACTTGATGAACCTCCACAGCTGGATCAGATTTTGGAAAACCACCTGATCTAGTTACCTTTCATAAGGGTCTGCCTTGTCCTGCTGTTTGTCTGCCACACAGTTTTGCTTTGATGGAAATTAGAATGCCTGTAGAGTGAGATTGTGCAATATTAAGCAATATTCCAAGTTAACATGGGTAGTCTACAAAGGGGGTACAACTTGGTACCCCTTGCTTGCTGATGTACCACAACACTGCGGTATTGTCTATAACAACTTGAAGAGGTCCAGAGGACCAAAGATTGTTTAGAGAGTTGAGTGCCTTGATCAGGGCAAGCATTTCTTTTACATTTATATTTTTACATCTGTTCTTGCTGTCTCGCATACCTTGCACTTTTATCCCTCCTGAAAACTGTTCCCCAAGCAAAGTCCAAGGCATCTATAGTGACTGACTACTTTGGAACAAGGATGGAGAAAGGGAGACCTGTGTTTAGGGATATTTGCACTCTCCACCAAGTGATTTCCTCTTCTGGCAATCCCCAGAATGGGAATTTGAAAAGATAATGGGCATTGGTGCCAGTACCAAAGAGACATTGGATAGCACTGTATCTTTCTCATGTGAAGTCTTGCCATGGGTATCATGAGAATCATGGATGCCAATAAACCCAAAATTCTGATGTATTCCTTCACAGTGATTGAAGTCTGAGTGGAAAGCTTTATAAATAGATTTAGATATAGACCTAGTTTTTTTACAGTGGAAAAAAAGCTCTTTGAACTGAAGGGTCTGGTGACATCCCAGAAACATAATCCTGGGTGCAGGAGTCAAAAAAGAATTTTGAATGTTCTCGTGGAATCCCAGCATATGTAAGAGATCTCTCACCCAAGACAGAGAGAAAGAGAGACAGAGAGAGATTTGAAACTTTGAAAAAGACTATACAAGGATAACCAATTCACCTAAATATGGATCCTAGTAGGTAACAAATGTGACCTGCATAATGCATTTCACGTTAAGACAGGTTTCGTCAGAAATGTGGGGACGCACAAAGCATGCTCCTGTTTGAAACATCTGTAAAAAATCCAAATGACAATGACCACGTGGAAGCTATATTCATGTCTCTGGCCCACAGACTCAAAAGCCACAAGCAGCCATCAAATGGAATCCAGTTAAAGCCAGATGAGAAACCTGCAATGGTTTGCTGGTGTTAATTCTGTCAGTGGGCCATGAAAAAGTTGGAGTGTCTACTTGGAAAAGAAAGGTGAAGATTGACTATGTCCAGGCCTTCCCTGCAACAATGCATATCCAGATTATTCAAAGGGATGTTGAGTGTCAAAGGGTATATTAGTATGTCTGTGTATTGACGACTTCACTGTATCTCCTAACAAGAACAACCCATGTTTCCCAACACTTTCTAATTGCTAATACTTTATTAGATCTGGCAAATGACTGTGGATGTGATAAACCTGTCTTTAAGTTATTTTTGGTTATTGGGAAGGTGCAGCAGAGATAGTACAAGCTGTAGTATAGTGATATTCTGCAGCCCAAAAGGGGTGAGAGGTTGGTATAGGGGCATTTACCTTACAGACACAAGGTGCAGGGTTTGAGTCTCCCATGGGGTAATTGTCTAAGCTTAAAATGGCCCACAAGGGCAGTTAGTATAGTACTAACCTATGAACCTATGGTAAATATGGATATCCTGCAACCTACAATAAGGTATAACTGGAGGTAGACACTTTATGAACACTTTGTGCAGTGGATAGCCCAAAAAGTAAGGCAGAAACTGATAATTTGATCAAGGCACAGAAAGTCTTAAACAATGTTCGAAGTCCGGATAAACAGGGATATGATAATAAGCATCTTTTACATCTAGTGTTACCAGGAAATTTAAATGAGGAAGAACAAGTAACAGGTTGTGAAGTGACAGCATTTTAAACTTGGGCAGTATCACAAACAGGTTTGCTGAAATTTGATGAAGTCTTAGAGAATCACTTAGAAGATTTAGAAAAGGAAGGATGGAAAGTCTTTAAGATTCCCTGTATCACCTTACCCTTTTGATCACACTTTTTGATTACCTGTGTAGCAGAGGAACCAAAGACTAAATGTCTATCAAAAAGATAACTTAAAATCTCATTTTCACGTCATCTTTGAGGTTCTGAGAATGCAGCCAGGCAAATCTCCTCAAAACAGTACCAGTGGCCATAGTCCTTGAAGTATCAACAGAGTCACATGCACACTGTAAACAATGACCTGTGAAATGGAATAAACTAAATTATTTAAAGCAGATTTCTCCTCACAAGAAGAAACATTCTTCAGTTAGTCAGAATAAACTCTGTCCTAACAATTCAAAATTCTAAAAAAATCAAAGTTGCAGATGTATACACCCCCCCCCCCCATACTTACAATCTTCTCACACTTGGCCGAAAGAGTCAGATAAGAATTAACCAAATGTTTAGCATCGGTAGGATTAACTAAAGCTATAGCTGCTGGGTCAGGTTTGGGAAGAGTGTGTAACAACATAAAAGACAGAGGAACTTCATGCACTCTATCTGCCTTTTTAGGGCCAGCAGGATGACTATCAGGAAAATTGCAGGAAGTGGCAAACATTCCCCAGAGCTGACAGAGCTGGAGGAATGGGTGCATGTTCTGGAAATTCCTTGTTTAACAGCTCATAGTGTTTTCTGATGTTCATGGGTCTATAGGAGTTTACTAGGCTAGTGGCACTAGAGCTTTTACAAGCCCAGCCATGTTAATCCCAAGTATCCCCATTTGTGTTTTTTTTTGGTTAGTTCACAGAACAAATTTCTGCACAGAGTGGGTCGGTGATCAACACCAGCTACCCCTGTCCACAGGGGCATGGGTGCCACCCCAGTGGTGAACTTGCAGTCTCCCATCCAATTATCTAGGTTGCATTTGAATAGGGTCAGTGAGGAGCTAGGTACTAAGAAATCTCAGTGTTCTCCCACCAAAAGCACTGACACATTCTGGAAATGGTGTCAAAGATACATCCTCACAGGGAGAATCAGACGCTAAGATATCTGAGGTTTGAATCAAACAACTGAGGAGAAATCCCTGTATATTTCCCTTTATCTTCTTGTCCTGATTCAGAATCTTGAATCTCTTCAGGAAAATAAGTATCTATTTTACCAGAAACCAGTTTATAACAAGGATAAATAGCCTGAATTAAACCATGATCCAAACCCAGTACACTACTCCTGTCTAAGGAAGTTTGAGAAGGAGTAGAAATGTTTAATTTTCTGATGCTTTTTGACAGGAAAATGCCAACGGTGTTCTTAATGACAGCAGCAGCTCCCCAGGGATGGACACAACATTCTGACAAAACATGTAAATCATCCCTGTTCCCTCCCCCAGAACCAAAAAGAGTAGCTCTCCTTTGCCCACTGAGGGGACCCCAAGGACCACAGAGGACATGGTTAACTACCAGTCCACAGTGGCCATAGGTGCTGCACCAGAGGGATCCTGTTTAAAAGATGAGTGGTCTTATGGTACAATTAATGGCCACATAAGGGTCACCCACCTGTGGTTGAAGTAAATTTCTAGCCTGCTGTGGTGGCAAAGGGCATTTGTTTAATTTTTTTTTTTTTTTTTGCAGCTGGAAGAAGTACTGACAGTGGCAACAATCTTTTGTTCTATGGTCAAGTTGAAAATGGTTCCTCTTTCCCAGAGAAAACAAGCAAGCAAGAGCCATTAAAATTAAAGTCTCTAAAAGTCATCTTTTTCTCACAAAAAAACAGTAAAAAGTACTTTAAACACTTTGTCAGCCCCAAGAGTAAAATAAACACAATCTCGCCACAAGAAAAAAAATGGTTTTAATTACTTTAAACAACTTTTAAACTGATAGGAAAATCTTCACTCCCATTCAGAAGTACAGTCTTGTGTCAATCTGATAAAATACAAAACTCCTAGCTTAAAAATAACTTTCATAAATATAAAAGTAAAATAAAGCAAACATTTTTTTATAAAGTGGAAGGATTTTTCCCAAAAGGAACTTACCTGCCCAGCAAAGGAACAGCACAAGCAAAACATTGACCCTGAAAATACCACTCTCCTCAATAGCAGGAAAGCTGTCAAGGGCTTGGCACACAAACATGTCTTTTTGGCCAGCTCAACTTGAGCTGACTGTTGGTTTGGGCATGTGGAAGATGTCCTGAAGCTTCCTGGCTGTTGGTTTGGGCATGTGGAAGAAGTCCTGAAGCTTTGGAAGCTGACCTTAGAGCTAGAGATCATAGGTTTACCCCGGGTATCACTTCTGTGTCACTGTTAGACAGAGGCACAGTATACTAACCTCGAAAAAGGGCATAGCAAAATTAATTTAAAATGGGTGGCGAAAGCCAAACATACTCTGGCTAGGCTTATAAATGCCCTAGGGCAGATAGCCTAGTATGAACCTATGAACCTATGAACCTATGAACCAAGATATAGCCCTTTAGCTAAGACTACTGCAGCAGTAATCAATATGATGAACACCGCCCACTGATCTCCAATGATGGCCCTCCACTGGTGCAAACTTGAACCTGCCTCCTCATGACAGTCACAGGTCACTGGGATGGCAAAGCCCTTCTTCTAGGTGACTTTATGGTAATATTGACACAAAAAGACTATTTTACATATGAAAGCCTGTCAAGTTTACAAGAAGCTTACTGTTACTTATGAGTGGCTGGCTATGCTTAAAGGAAGATAGTCCTCAGTGGTGACTGCCTGGTTTCTTTTCAGTATGTCATCCACAACATCCTGATAAGGGTAACCAAAGAGAACTCTTGTAAAGCTGTGTTCAGGGTGGACTGCCTCAGGCTGAGGGACTCTTAAAAGAAGAAAAAAATGTGCCATGCCATTCTGAGCATGCACATGAACAAGCCTGCTATCAAGCCATAGTGTAAACAGAGCAAAACTTATACATACATACATACAACTATTTCAAGCACGGGCATTAATGCCCTTCTAACTTGCCAGTATACCAAAATACTTGTTTCCAAAATGTGTCCAGGTTGTTCTTAAAAATATCTAAACTAGTCTTGCTTTAATATAATTTGGTAGTCTGCTCCATGCATCAGCTACTCTATCAGAGAATCAATAAGTATACTTTTCATTCCTATAGAATCTTCTACATAGGTTGACTGAAGATTCTCTAGTACTTTTTGATAACTCCAAACATTCCCAGAGGTAGTTGTCTCTAAATGCCCTATATACCTGAATAAGATCTCTTCTTAAATATCTGTAAGAGACACTGTACAAGTTCAGATATTTTAGTCTTTCAAATAACTTACATTTTCACATCCATGGATGCCCTTGGTATCCTTCCACTGTACTCTGTCCAGTTTACTCATGCTTGTTTTCTTATAGTGTTTCTATATTGTTATCCCATACTCAAGTTTGGGTCTAATGTAACAAACAATGACTTTGTCATTTTTTATTTCATAGACTTTATAAATCTTTTTATACAACCTATAGTTCTATAATTATCATTAGCCAATTGGCTGATATGATTAGAAAAACTCATAGCTGAATCTATCCATATACCCAGGTCCTTAAATGAGTCTACAGTTTCAATCACTGTATTCTGTATTAAATATTCACCTTTTGATTTATGTCTCCCAAATCTCATATGCTTAGTTTTTGATGTATTTATCAGCAGATTATTCTCCTGTGCCCAAATGGTCAGTTTACTCAAGTTATTTTGCAGATATGCCTTATCTGTAAAACAAGTAATCAGTTTACCCAATTTCAGGCCATCTGCATATAGACTGTAGAACACTTCAGATGAAAAAGTTAGGTCTGAAAGATGCAATCAAAACAAGTAAGAGCCTAGGACAGAGCCTTGTGGGGCACCCTGACTGTAACCAAGTATTTCACCTATCCTGTTGCTGTATGATACGTGCCATGTCTATTTGTAAGCATTGCAGCTATCCATCTTATCAACAGTACATCAATACCTAGTTATTCTAGCCAAAACCAACCCCAAAACACGGAGACAGGCACAAGAATAAAAATCCTGTGATGAATTTATTGTGTAAGCGCTTTCGTAATAAAATATTACTTCTTCAGACACAGTTGAAACATAAGAAGCAGTCCATTTTTATACAATTTAAATTAAATAATTAAACTAATTTCCCTCCAAAACATTTAAAGGTACAGACCATATTATCAAGTAAAAACCAATATAGGACACAAATGTTATTAAATAACCTATTAATAATACAAAAACTCTATACCTATATATTAACATTTCTAATTCAACAAATGTTTTGAAAGGTCACAAAAATAACTCTTTTCAAACAGATATAAAATGAAAAACTATTATATAAAAACATGTTTACACAGAGTCTATTTATTAATATTCCTATTCTTTAATGCGGGTTTAAGGGGTACTGAATCATTTAGTCCATACCCCCTATGAGCCCCAAGCCGAAAAATCCACTTTAACTCTGCTAACTGTATTATTCACCATGTCACCTAGCCTTTCATTGTACTGCGGTGGTGGTGCTGCAGTACCGCTGTCGCCTCACAGTATGACGTTGTCCTGTTCGATTCTCAGCTAGAGCGTCTTCTGTGTGGAGACATGCATGAATGGGCGTGCCTTCGTTGAAGGTTGTGCATCAGAGTTGGCAACTCGGCATGTAAAAATCTACTGCCAATCATTAGCGGACCGGAGTTCCGCTGTGGCGACCCCTAACCGGGAAAAGCCGAAAGACACAACAACTTAGAGTACCTGAAACAAAAAAGTATGATCTTTGTCCATGGACAAAGTATGTTTAGCTAATGCACTGTAATCCTCTCCCCTTCTAGTGCAATATAAATGTACTCTAATACGTTCTTTTAGTTGGCAGTTCATTTTGCCAACATAGAACCTGAAGCATTTAACACAATAAGCTAAATATATTAAGTTTTTAGTATTACAATTAGCCCAGGTTCTAATTTCCCAGAGGTAGCCAGTTTCAGGATGTCTAAAAAACTTTGACTGGTCAATATGTTCACAAAAATTACAAATACCACAACTTTTGGTACCCATCCCCACCTCTGTCTAGTTTAATTATTTAATTTAAATTGTATAAAAATGGACTGCTTCTTATGTTTTAACTGTGTGTCTGAAGAAGTAATATTTTATTGAAGACTTCACTGTATCTCCTAACAAGAACAACCCATGTTTCCCAACACTTTCTAATTGCTAATACTTTATCAGATCTGACAAATGACTGTGGATCTGATAAACCTGTCTTTAAGTTATTTTGGGTTATTGGGAAGGTGCAGCAGAGAGAGTACAAGCTGTAGTATAGTGATATTCTGCAGCCCTAAAGGGGTGAGAGGTTGGTATAGGGGCATTTACCTTACAGACACAAGGTGCAGGGTTTGAGTTTCCCATGGGGTAATTGTCTAAGCTTAAAATGGCCCACAAGGGCAGTTAGCCTAGTACTAACCTATGAACCTATGGTAAATATGGATATCCTGCAACCTACAATAAGGTATAACTGGAGGTAGACACTTTATGAACACTTTGTGCAGTGGATAGCCCAAAAGGTAAGGCAGAAACTGATAATTTGATCAAGGCACAGAAAGTCTTAAACAATGTCCGAAGTCCGGATAAATAGGAATATGATAATAAGCATCTTTTACATCTAGTGTTACCAGGAAATTTAAATGAGGAAGAACAAGTAACAGGTTGTGAAGTGACAGCATTTTAAACTTGGGCAGTATCACAAACAGGTTTGCTGAAATTTGATGAAGTCTTAGAGAATCACTTAGAAGATTTAGAAAAGGAAGGATGGAAAGTCTTTAAGATTCCCTGTATCACCTTACCCTTTTGATCACACTTTTTGATTACCTGTGTAGCAGAGGAACCAAAGACTAAATGTCTATCAAAAAGATAACTTAAAATCTCATTTTCACGTCATCTTTGAGGTTCTGAGAATGCAGCCAGGCAAATCTCCTCAAAACAGTACCAGTGGCCATAGTCCTTGAAGTATCAACAGAGTCACATGCACACTGTAAACAATGACCTGTGAAATGGAATAAACTAAATTATTTAAAGCAGATTTCTCCTCACAAGAAGAAACATTCTTCAGTTAGTCAGAATAAACTCTGTCCTAACAATTCAAAATTCTAAAAAAATCAAAGTTGCAGATGTATACACCCCCCCCCCCCCATACTTACAATCTTCTCACACTTGGCCGAAAGAGTCAGATAAGAATTAACCAAATGTTTAGCATCGGTAGGATTAACTAAAGCTATAGCTGCTGGGTCAGGTTTGGGAAGAGTGTGTAACAACATAAAAGACAGAGGAACTTCATGCACTCTATCTGCCTTTTTAGGGCCAGCAGGATGACTATCAGGAAAATTGCAGGAAGTGGCAAACATTCCCCAGAGCTGACAGAGCTGGAGGAATGGGTGCATGTTCTGGAAATTCCTTGTTTAACAGCTCATAGTGTTTTCTGATGTTCATGGGTCTATAGGAGTTTACTAGGCTAGTGGCACTAGAGCTTTTACAAGCCCAGCCATGTTAATCCCAAGTATCCCCATTTGTGTTTTTTTTTTTGGTTAGTTCACAGAACAAATTTCTGCACAGAGTGGGTCGGTGATCAACACCAGCTACCCCTGTCCACAGGGGCATGGGTGCCACCCCAGTGGTGAACTTGCAGTCTCCCATCCAATTATCTAGGTTGCATTTGAATAGGGTCAGTGAGGAGCTAGGTACTAAGAAATCTCAGTGTTCTCCCACCAAAAGCACTGACACATTCTGGAAATGGTGTCAAAGATACATCCTCACAGGGAGAATCAGACGCTAAGATATCTGAGGTTTGAATCAAACAACTGAGGAGAAATCCCTGTATATTTCCCTTTATCTTCTTGTCCTGATTCAGAATCTTGAATCTCTTCAGGAAAATAAGTATCTATTTTACCAGAAACCAGTTTATAACAAGGATAAATAGCCTGAATTAAACCATGATCCAAACCCAGTACACTACTCCTGTCTAAGGAAGTTTGAGAAGGAGTAGAAATGTTTAATTTTCTGATGCTTTTTGACAGGAAAATGCCAACGGTGTTCTTAATGACAGCAGCAGCTCCCCAGGGATGGACACAACATTCTGACAAAACATGTAAATCATCCCTGTTCCCTCCCCCAGAACCAAAAAGAGTAGCTCTCCTTTGCCCACTGAGGGGACCCCAAGGACCACAGAGGACATGGTTAACTACCAGTCCACAGTGGCCATAGGTGCTGCACCAGAGGGATCCTGTTTAAAAGATGAGTGGTCTTATGGTACAATTAATGGCCACATAAGGGTCACCCACCTGTGGTTGAAGTAAATTTCTAGCCTGCTGTGGTGGCAAAGGGCATTTGTTTAATTTTTTTTTTTTTTTTTTGCAGCTGGAAGAAGTACTGACAGTGGCAACAATCTTTTGTTCTATGGTCAAGTTGAAAATGGTTCCTCTTTCCCAGAGAAAACAAGCAAGCAAGAGCCATTAAAATTAAAGTCTCTAAAAGTCATCTTTTCTCACAAAAACAGTAAAAGTACTTTAAACACTTTGTCAGCCCCAAGAGTAAAATAAACACAATCTCGCCACAAGAAAAAAAATGGTTTTAATTACTTTAAACAACTTTTAAACTGATAGGAAAATCTTCACTCCCATTCAGAAGTACAGTCTTGTGTCAATCTGATAAAATACAAAACTCCTAGCTTAAAAATAACTTTCATAAATATAAAAGTAAAATAAAGCAAACATTTTTTTATAAAGTGGAAGGATTTTTCCCAAAAGGAACTTACCTGCCCAGCAAAGGAACAGCACAAGCAAAACATTGACCCTGAAAATACCACTCTCCTCAATAGCAGGAAAGCTGTCAAGGGCTTGGCACACAAACATGTCTTTTTGGCCAGCTCAACTTGAGCTGACTGTTGGTTTGGGCATGTGGAAGATGTCCTGAAGCTTCCTGGCTGTTGGTTTGGGCATGTGGAAGAAGTCCTGAAGCTTTGGAAGCTGACCTTAGAGCTAGAGATCATAGGTTTACCCCGGGTATCACTTCTGTGTCACTGTTAGACAGAGGCACAGTATACTAACCTCGAAAAAGGGCATAGCAAAATTAATTTAAAATGGGTGGCGAAAGCCAAACATACTCTGGCTAGGCTTATAAATGCCCTGGGGCAGATAGCCTAGTATGAACCTATGAACCTATGAACCTATGAACCAAGATATAGCCCTTTAGCTAAGACTGCTGCAGCAGTAATCAATATGATGAACACCGCCCACTGATCTCCAATGATGGCTCTCCACTGGTGCAAACTTGAACCTGCCTCCTCATGACAGTCACAGGTCACTGGGATGGCAAAGCCCTTCTTCTAGGTGACTTTCTGGTAATATTGACACAAAAAGACTATTTTACATATGAAAGCCTGTCAAGTTTACAAGAAGCTTACTGTTACTTATGAGTGGCTGGCTATGCATAAAGGAAGATAGTCCTCAGTGGTGACTGCCTGGTTTCTTTTCAGTATGTCATCCACAACATCCTGATAAGGGTAACCAAAGAGAACTCTTGTAAAGCTGTGTTCAGGGTGGACTGCCTCAGGCTGAGGGACTCTTAAAAGAAGAAAGAAATGTGCCATGCCATTCTGAGCATGCACATGAACAAGCCTGCTATCAAGCCATAGTGTAAACAGAGCAAAACTTATACATACATACATACAACTATTTCAAGCACAGGCAATAATGCCCTTCTAACTTGCCAGTATACCAAAATACTTGTTTCCAAAATGTGTCCAGGTTGTTCTTAAAAATATCTAAACTAGTCTTGCTTTAATATAATTTGGTAGTCTGCTCCATGCATCAGCTACTCTATCAGAGAATCAATAAGTATACTTTTCATTCCTATAGAATCTTCTACATAGGTTGACTGAAGATTCTCTAGTACTTTTTGATAACTCCAAACATTCCCAGAGGTAGTTGTCTCTAAATGCCCTATATACCCGAATAAGATCTCTTCTTAAATATCTGTAAGAGACACTGTACAAGTTCAGATATTTTAGTCTTTCAAATAACTTACATTTTCACATCCATGGATGCCCTTGGTATCCTTCCACTGTACTCTGTCCAGTTTACTCGTGATTGTTTTCTTATAGTGTTTCTATATTGTTATCCCATACTCAAGTTTGGGTCTAATGAAACAAACAATGACTTTGTCATTTTTTATTTCATAGACTTTATAAATCTTTTTATACAACCTATAGTTCTATAATTATCATTAGCCAATTGGCTGATATGATTAGAAAAACTCATAGCTGAATCTACCCATATACCCAGGTCCTTAAATGAGTCTACAGTTTCAATCACTGTATTCTGTATTAAATATTCACCTTTTGATTTATGTCTCCCAAATCTCATATGCTTAGTTTTTGATGTATTTATCAGCAGATTATTCTCCTGTGCCCAAATGGTCAGTTTAGTCAAGTTATTTTGCAGATATGCCTTATCTGTAAAACAAGTAATCAGTTTACCCAATTTCAGGCCGTCTGCATATAGACTGTAGAACACTTCAGATGAAAAAGTTAGGTCTGAAAGATGCAATCAAAACAAGTAAGAGCCTAGGACAGAGCCTTGTGGGGCACCCTGACTGTAACCAAGTATTTCACCTATCCTGTTGCTGTATGATACGTGCCATGTCTATTTGTAAGCATTGCAGCTATCCATCTTATCAACAGTACATCAATACCTAGTTATTCTAGCCAAAACCAACCCCAAAACACGGAGACAGGCACAAGAATAAAAATCCTGTGATGAATTTATTGTGTAAGTGCTTTCGTAATAAAATATTACTTCTTCAGACACACAGTTGAAACATAAGAAGCAGTCCATTTTTATACAATTTAAATTAAATAATTAAACTAATTTCCCTCCAAAACATTTAATGGTACAGACCATATTATCAAGTAAAAACCAATATAGGACACAAATGTTATTAAATAACCTATTAATAATACAAAAACTCTATACCTATATATTAACATTTCTAATTCAACAAATGTTTTGAAAGGTCACAAAAATAACTCTTTTCAAACAGATATAAAATGAAAAACTATTATATAAAAACATGTTTACACAGAGTCTATTTATTAATATTCCTATTCTTTAATGCAGGTTTAAGGAGTACTGAATCATTTAGTCCATACCCCCTATGAGCCCCAAGCCGAAAAATCCACTTTAACTCTGCTAACTGTATTATTCACCATGTCACCTAGCCTTTCATTGTACTGCGGTGGTGGTGCTGCAGTACCGCTGTCGCCTCACAGTATGACGTTGTCCTGTTCGATTCTCAGCTAGAGCGTCTTCTGTGTGGAGACATGCATGAATGGGCGTGCCGTTGAAGGTTGTGCATCAGAGTTGGCAACTCGGCATGTAAAAATCTACTGCCAATCATTAGCGGACCGGAGTTCCGCTGTGGCGACCCCTAACCGGGAAAAGCCGAAAGACACAACAACTTGGAGTACCTGAAACAAAAAAGTATGATCTTTGTCCATGGACAAAGTATGTTTAGCTAATGCACTGTAATCCTCTCCCCTTCTAGTGCAATATAAATGTACTCTAATACGTTCTTTTAGTTGGCAGTTCATTTTGCCAACATAGAACCTGAAGCATTTAACACAATAAGCTAAATATATTAAGTTCTTAGTATTACAATTAGCCCAGGTTCTAATTTCCCAGAGGTAGCCAGTTTCAGGATGTCTAAAAAACTTTGACTGGTCAATATGTTCACAAAAATTACAATTACCACAACTTTTGGTACCCATCCCCACCTCTGTCTAGTTTAATTATTTAATTTAAATTGTATAAAAATGGACTGCTTCTTATGTTTTAACTGTGTGTCTGAAGAAGTAATATTTTATTACAAAAGTGCTTTACATGACTTTTATTCTTCTGCCTGTCTCGGTGTTTTGGGTTTGGTTTTGGCTATACTTACTTTAGACTTTGCTCACACAGTCTTGGGATATTCCTAGTTATTCTAATTTATTGATCAGTGTTTTGTGTATGAACCTGTCAAATGTTGAAGTTAAATCTATATAAATTACATCACAGCACAATTTTTCATTCATAGCTGTTATTATATTGTTATAGAACATCATGTTATAGGTGGTAACAGATCTATTTTCAATATATGCTTGCTGATATATGGTTTCAAGTCTCAACCTATCCAATTCCGAAAATAACTGATCCAATTTTACCTTCTCCATTATTTTTCCACAACATGAAAGTAGACTTAAGGGTCTATATGACTCTGGATTTGTCCTACTCCCCTTTGCCTTAAAGATAGGTTTAATAAGTACATGTCTCCAGTCTTGAGGAATCTCCCCATATTTATATAACCTAGTGAATAATAGATATAATTGTACTGTAAGTTCTTGCTAAAGTGTTCTCAGGTCATTATTACCAATGCTGTATCCTTCCTGTGCTTTGTTTGGATCCAGTTTGCGCAGTTCTTTTTCAATATAATCTAATTTGATTCCAGTATCTGGGGTTATCTGGATGTCACTAGGACAAATTATCACCCCTTTTGTGGAGCCAAACTGTTTTGCATAAGATTTTGTCAATATATCTATAATCTGTAGTGAGAATAAATTTTAGGATCTGCACACAATTTATCAATTTGTATATATTTACTCCTTCCACATCTTGTGTATCTATAAAAAGGTTTTCTATTATGCTCAGTATCTTTATATAAATTTTCTTCAAATTTTTCTTGATCTTGTCTCATACTATGCTTAATCTCTTTGCCCAGCTTGTTTATTTCAGTTTTCAAAGTTGTAGTTCGACCTCTCTTCCATTTCTTATATTTTTTGTCTCTCACCTTAATCAGATATCTTGTTCTTATGGAAATATATCCCCCTGGCATTGTATGCCTAGGTCCTGATGTTAAACATTTTTTTGATTTTTTCCACTCAATTTCTCTTCCAAAACCTTCCACATTCCATCTGCAGTTTTCCCACTGAAAACCCCACTCCAGTTAGTTTTACATCGTGACTGTTTTGCTTCCATATAATCTGTAATTGACCTTCTGTGCATTGGTTTAGATTTCAGTTTGGCAGAATTATCTAGCAACCAATTAACCTGTATAACCTCATGATCACTGCACATCAACGGTGGCAAAACCTGATTTGAAGTAACAGTGATTTCTTTAGAGACACAAACTATGTCTAGTATGTTCTGTCCTCTGGCAATTGTTGTTCCTGAATATACACTGTGAATAATTTCCTTACTAATGTTGAATCAATATTATTCCAGTCTATTTCTGGTAAATTTACATCCCCAGCTAATTTTATTCTTCCCTCCTGTGTTTTACGCAAGAAATGTATGAATTTCTCTAGGTCATCTGTACTTGACTTTGGTGGGTCTATATACTCCAATAATTGTTATATGTTCCAAGGTTGTCTTTATTGTCACATTTACAGTCTATAGAATTGGTGTCATCATTAAACATGTAATAATCACAGGTCTCATAACTATCTTTAACTCCTATGTTCATGCCCCACCACTAGCCCAGCAATCAAGTTGCCTCAATCCTCACTACTGGCAACAGTAGGGATGTACACACTTTGAGGATGACAAGTATACACACAGTAAAGTGCAATTTCCTTTAATAGCACACAGAGACCACAGTCATTCTGGGGCTGGTTTCTCCCTCTTTCTCCAGATCCCCAGTAAGACTCCCCACTGGAACAGCTATAGAGTTGAGATCTCAGCTGAGTGATGAAGCCAAGGCCTCCAGCACCCTCTCTGTCCAACCAGTGCTTCGTGTCCCTGCCCAAGTAGCGGACACACACACTGTGAGGTTTGATTTACACACACACACACACACACACACACACACACACACACACACACACACACACACACACACACACACACATACACGCTTGGGAAAGCCTGTCGCCCATTTACTAGCTATGTCCCCTTCTGCCTAGACTATAAGATAGTTTCGCCTGCCACCAGTCACTCCTTATCAGCTAATTTAAGGTCCTTAACAAAGGGTGTTCAATCTTACTGTGTAATGTTACTATTAATCCAAATGGTAGTTTGACCAAGAGCAAGGCTATTAAGAGTGGCCTGCACAGTGTAACCAAACAGATATGCAAGTACTTTAAGAGCTTAAATATGTCTCACAAATATCAGCCACAAAGATAGATTTAAATATATTTAATAATAAATAATAAAAGAACAAGACAATACTATATATGTATTCACAGTGACTTCAGAGTTCAAAATCACAGGAAATATTTAAAACAACATTACAGGACATTCTCAAATAAATACAGAAAACATCTAAACTAATCTGTACTATATACTTAACTGAATCTAAAAGAAATTACTGTACCCTAGTCAACTTACTTACAAAACCAGGCAAGACAGATGTGGTGAGTGGGTTTTCCCAGCTGATGCTGACAGGTCAAAGACAAAATACAAAATACACAGTCTCTCTCTCTCAGAGACTTCATAAATGAATATCAAATATTACTGCTGGGGTAGCCGGCAGGATGACATCACTTTTTGTCACCTGATTTTAGTTCCTGAGTTAAACCTCTATTGCTAGAAACTACCAGCATTTAGCATCTTCTGTGAAAACACATAAACAAGGACTTCTCTTACATCTAAGGCAAATAGTGGAAGTCGTAAAATAATTTACATTTCTCCACATATAAAGACAATACAAAAACCTTCTAGTTCTAGAAATTGTGTCTGTTAATGCATCACAACTGAGAGATAACATCTTTTGTTTATGACCCAGCTATAAAGTAACTTAACCTCAACCATTCTTCTGAAGTTTTGCAAGTTAATCTCCTGTGTTTCAGCCTCACCTGTTAAACAATTACAATAGTGTATAAAAATATTTCTTCAGCACACATCTATACAATATGACATGCAGTTCTAATACATTTGTAACACAGGCATATGAATGATATTCACAAATAACACACAACCACTTACAAAATTCTAGATAGCTAGGTGGCAGTATCTCTTTTTGTTACATTTCTATATAAATCATATTAATATTTACAAATGACATATAATTATTTACAAAATTCCAGACAGCTGGGCTGGCAGTATTGCCTTTTGTGACATTTCTTCCCTGCAGAAAACTTAAGCTAGTTTTTCAAGTGACCCTTGAGAAACACTGCTTGAGAGGGTGAGTCTGTCTGGGAATACAGTACCCCATACCCTTTCTTGAGAGCCCATCTGCATTGGCATTGCTAACCCCACTGCAGTGCTGCACTGTCATATCATATGCCTACAACCCTAGGCTCCAACTTAGTAACTTGGCATTTTACTGGTTGGTTCGATGCAGTCATGTTAAGAGATTGTGGTCTGTGACTACAGTGAATTTCTTCCATACGGATAAGTCTGAAGTTTTTGCAGTGCCCACACTATGGCTAGACATTCCTTTTTCTACAGCTGTATAGCATTCCTCCCTGGGTTGGAATCTATGACTGAGATATGCCACTGGGTGCTCTTCTCCCTCTGAGGAAACCTGACTGAGTACAGCTCCCATCCCATGGTTTGAAGCATCCACCTGCACAACAAATTCTTTGCTGTAACCTGGACTAGCTAACACAGGAGGTCCTCCTAAAGCTCTTTTAAGCTTTTGGAATGTCTGCTCACATGCTAGGGTCCACACTACCTTATCTGGCTTGGTTTTCCTTGTCAGATCTGTGGTTCGATGCAGTCATGTTAAGGGATCATGGTCTGTGACTACTGTGAATTTCTTCCATACAGATAAGTCTGAAGTTTCTGCAGTGCCCACACTATGGCTAGACATTCCTTTTTCTACAGCTGCATAGCATTCCTCCATGGGTTGGAATCTATGACTGAGATATGCCACTGGGTGCTCTTCTCCCTCTGAGGAAACCCGACTGAGTACAGCTCCCATCCTATGGTTTGAAGCATCCACCTGCACAACAAATTATTTGCTGTAACCTGGACTAGCTAACACAGGAGGTCCTCCTAAAGCTCCATTAAGCTTCTGGAATGCCTGCTCACATGCTAGGGTCCACACTACCTTATCTGGCTTGGTTTTCCTTGACAGGTCTGTGAGGGGAGCGGCTATGGTACTATAATTGGGGACAAACTTTCTGCAGTACACTTTTGCCCCTAAGAATGCCCTCACCTGCTTTTTGTTAACAGGGACAGGCCATGCCTGAATGGCTTCCAGTTTGGCAGGTTCTGGCCTGATCTTACCACTCCACACTCTGTGTCCCAGGTAAGAGACCTATGCCATACCCACCTGACATTTACTGGGCTTAATGGTCAAACCTGCCCTATGTAGTCTACGCAGCACCTCCATGACATGCTGAAGGCACTCTTGCCAGGAATGGCTGTAGATGGCAATGTCATACAGGTAAGCAAGGGTGAAATCTCCTGTCCTGCTAGGATATGATTGACCAGCCTCTGGAAAGTCGCTTGGGCATTTTTCATCCCAAAGGGCATCTTTGTGAACTCATACAACCTGAAAGAAGTCACAAAGGCTGACCTCTCTCTAGGGCTGCCAGTAACCCATGGTAAGATCAGTAGTGGTAAGATACATAGCCCCACCCAGCTGTTCTAGGGCTTCATCTGTCCTAGGCATGGGGTAAGCATCTGACTCTTTGTGGCTATTTACTTCTTGTAGTCCACACAGAATCTGGTGCTGCCGTCCTTCTTTTGTACCAGCATCACTCGGGAGGACCAGGGACTGCTGGACTCCTGGATTACCCCCAGTTCCAACATTTCCTGTATCTCCTCCATCAGAGTCTGTTTGACTCTCTCAGGCACCATATAAAGGGCCTGCTTAATAGGACTTTGTGGTCCTGTAACCACATAGTGCTGCACCAGGTGGAGGCAACCTGGTTTACTAGTGAACATATCCCCAAACTCCTGTAACACTGCTCGGATTTCTCGAACATGGGTAGGGGATAGCTGCTGGGCCATTGCTACCCCTTCCACTGAGATGTCAGCCCAAGCCTCACTGAGGAGATCAGTCACCAGATCCCCCTCAGACTCTTCCTGCCATCCACTCCAAATACTTAGCACAAGGGCCTCTCTATCATGGTAAGGTTCTACCATGTAGTTAACATCACTGACCTTCCTTACCACTTTGAAGGGTACCTCCCAACCTGCCTGCAGCTTGCTGTGTCTGACAGGAATGAGAACCATAGCCTGCTGCCTTACAGCATACTCTCTAGCTCGAGCATTCCTGTTATACCAGATCTTTTTCTGCAGTTGGGCTTTTGTCAGGTTCTCCTGGGCCAAGCCCATGAGTTCCCTGAGACTTGTCCTGAGGTTTAGGACATATGCCACAACAAACTCCTTGTGGGATTCACACTCACCCTCCCACTCATCTCAAATCAAAGCCAGAGGTCTCCTAACCCTATGCTCATACAGCAACTCAAAGGGTGAAAAACCTGTGGATTCCTGGGGCACCTCTCTGTAAACAAACAACAGATGGGGCAAATATTTGTCCCACTCCCTCTTGAACTGTGAAAAAAAATTGTGAGAGTCATGGACTCTGTAATACCTGTCAGGTATTCTGGGAGCAGGAGGAAGGGTGTCAGGAGTTAAACTAGATTTCATGAAAACATCATCCACAACATCCAGGACAGGAGGAATGGCCAAGGATCTGTACTGTGGAAGATCTAAAAATTCACTGGGTCTCTTTTTAGACTGAGGGTAGTCCTGACATTCCCATTGGAAATGCTCCCTTAAGACATGAAGGGTTTCCCCAAAGGAAAAATCTTCAGGTGGAGAGGCTGAAGGAATGTATTCCTCTGCATCAATATCCTCATAAGCAGAGAGGGATTGCATGTCTTTATATTCAGAGGGATCAGAGTCATCGGACTCCTGTTCAGATAAAACTACTCGGGACAAATCTCTTTCTTCTGGAAGGTGTAGCTTGGCTTCCCCTGATCAGCATTATAAGGTCTTCTGCCATTTTAAGCATTTGAGATTGAGGCAAGAAAGCAGGTGCCTGAGATGGGGTCGTCGTTTCTTGGGTGTGGTTCATACCCTGGGCCTTAGAAACTCAGTAGTTTTCAAAAGAACAGCAGACGTGAAAGAAGTCGTCGGTTTGTGTCAAAAATCTGTAGTGTGAAGTACTTCCTCAGAAGCCGGTGCCTACTCAGCAGCTCCGGACCCATCCAAGGTGGAGACAACCACAGGATCCTTAGTTGATGAAGAATTTTGCAACATACCAGACTCCAAAAGGGTCTTGGTAGTGGCCTGCAAATCCACAGAAGCAGGCATCAGGGGCTGCGAAAGCGCCTCACTGAGGACCGGAAAACTGACGGCTAGCTTAACGGAAGCGTCGTCAGTAGGTTTGGACCTGTGCAGTCTGTCTCTGTCTTTATTCTTATGTTTTTTCACAAGATCTGCTGTCAGATGGCTTACTGAAGCCATATCGGAAATCAAGGACTGAGAGCGAAAATATCTAGCTACAATAAGGGCCCAACAATGTATAGTTTTGGTGTTGAACAAAGCACAAAAGTGACAGCGGGGGACGTCGTGGTCTGGGCCTAAGCAAGTGATGCAGTAAGAATGAAAGTCTCGGTGTGGTACTTACTTTCCACAGGTGAGACAATTGTTAACTTTTTCTGACATCGGTTAAAGCAAGAAAAAAGGATCCCCAATGGGGTACTTAGCTTTAGAAGACTTCAACTTCAATTCGGAAAATAAAAACTCAAGTAGCGGCCGACCGACACTCATGTGAACTGCTTCTGCTTCGAGCTCTTCGGCAAGAAAGATTGATGTAATGGCGCCAGCTGCCTTACTTTATACTACTGATGACCTGATGTCAGTCCTGAAGTGACAGCAACCGACACAGAAATACTAAGTCTCTGGTATTCGGGCCGACTGAGGGCTACCCTGGCAGGGATAACCCAAATGTGATGACTGCAACAGTGAAACACGAAGAACATCTTGTGGATTCCTGGGGCACCTCTCTGTAAACAAACAACAGATGGGGCAAATATTTGTCCCACTCCCTCTTGAACTGGTCTGCAAATGCTGCAAATGCCAGTAGCATGGTCTTGAGTGTAGAGTTTAACCTCTCAACAAGACCATTAGACTGGGGATGGTAGGAGGTGGTCTTTAGGTGCTTCACCCCACAATGCTTCCAGAGACAGACCAGCAGGTCTGACATGAAACTGGTACCTCTGTAGGTCAGTATTTCTTTTGGAAAACCTACCCTGCTGAAAATCTCTAACAAAACATTTGCCACCTTTTCTGCCTCAATGGAGGACAATGTCACTGCCTCAGGGTATGTGGTAGCATAATCTACTACCACTAGGATATACTTCTTCCCTGTAGAAGTTGGGGTACTCAAAGGCCTCACAATATCCATAGCTACCCTCTGAAATGGCTTCTCAATCACAGACAAATGCAACAATGGAGCTTTCACCTTGTCTCCTGCCTTCCCTACCTTTTGGCACTGCTCACGGCTCCTGCAGCACCCTGTTACATCTCTGGAAATTCTAGCCAATAAAAGTCGTACATAATACATCTCTTTGTACACTTTATGTCCATATGACCTGCAAAGGGAATATCATGGGCTATGGCTAGAAGTGCCAGATGGTAGGCTCTGGGCACTACCAACTGCTGTATTCTCTCACCCTCTAGCCTTCCCTCAGGGATCCACTCTCTATACAGTAACCCTTTGTCCCAGTATACAGATTTCCCCCTTCCCTTGATAATCAGGTGCCTCTCTGGCTACGTCCCTCAGGCATTGTAATGTAGTGTCTGAGAGTTAAGCTTGTCTGAACTCTCTCTTTGTAACCCTTCTCAGCTCCCCTTCCACAGGAAGTCTGGTATTCTCTGACGGCGGTGCCTCACTGTTAGCCTTGGTACTACTACTCACCTCTGCCCTTGCAGTCACTCTGTCCAAGGGAACATCAGTACCTACAAGCAGCTGTGGTTTACCTTCAGTCTCACTGCTACAGGGTAGCTCTCACTCTGAGGTAACCACCACACCAGTCCTGGCTTCAAGTCTGCAGTCTGTCTGGATCCAGCCCAGGCTACCAGACCCACGTGCTTGTCTACAAGCCTGACTGAGTGTCACTGCATGCACATGGGGTACTGCATTATCAAAATCATTCCCTATCAGGACATCTGCAGGGATATTCTTGAACACACCTACTTGCTTGCTTCCTTTTCCACCCTCCCAGTCAAGGTAAACCCTAGACAAAGGTATTTGGAATGAGGTCCCTCCTAAAGCTCTGACTGGAGTAGACTGCCCAAGCAAGTAGTGCTCTTCTTTAACCATTGCAGGCTTCACAATGTTTTGGTCAAAGGCTGTAGTTTCTTTCCCATTTACTAAGATAGGATATAACCTCTTGTGGTAGTTTGGTACCCTTGTCTCCAGACAATTCATTGCTAGAATTCTGTCATTCCCACTTACTGGCTCTCCCACCTTCTGTTCCCCCACCTTGCCTCCATGGTCATCTATATGCTGCATAGCCCAACTGGCTGCATTTAAAGCATCTAACCCTTGGTCCTGGACATGTACCTGGGCTAGTGACTTCCCCTGCTCCTGCCAGACTCTTTTGGTGTAGGCTGCCCATCATGGGTTCCCTTATACCTATGAGCAGCAGTGGGTATCCATTTCCTGTGCAGTGATGCCCTGCTTGCTAAGAATAGGTCTTCCTTTTTCTCCCTCTCATCTGCTGTGTTACATTCTCTATCTGCTAACCAGACTCTTGTGTCCTCAAGCAAAGTGCTAAGGGGTTGTTCCCTCACCAAAATGTCTGCCAGCCCTTTAAACATGGTGACCTGACATCCACTCACCCACCTATGAAAATAAGTGCTTAGTTCAGCAATATATTCACACACTTTCATCTGCCTTGCGTAAATAACTTTTTCCTATAAGCTTCAGCCATTAACTTGAAACATTCTAACAAACATATTTTAACAGTATTATAATTTAAGCAATCAGATTCAAACAATTTAGAAATAGCAGTTACAGCTTTACCATGGAGTAGGGGGAGTGGGTCAGGAACTGTACCCAGAGCCTTTGGTCAACATTATACTGTTTACATACCTTTTCAAACATATGAATGAATCTATCAAAATTATCCCTCTTTGCAAAGTGTGGAAGACATTTACTGACCTTTGTTGTTTCTGGGGTCCATTTACTCCCTGTCCCATTACCTCCATGATCTTGGTGAAGAGTCAGCATCTCCTTCTCATGTTGCCTCTGCCTTTCATTCTTCTCAGCTTCCAGATGTCACATTCTCTCTGCTGCTTCTATTTCCAAATGCCTGGCCTCCAGTTCAAGTCTCTTTAACTCCAGATGAATTTTTAAGTCCTCTGTGGAAAGGTCGAACTGTACATTTTCTGAGAGTTGTACATCTCCAAGGCCAGCCTGGTTGTTCTCCTGAATGCTGGTCTGTGATGCAGCTGTGTCCAAGGCTGCAATCATTTCTGTTTTAGTCAGGTTGGCATGCACCAGTACTTTATTGTGACACATCTTAGCCAACTGGCTCCTTGTCAGCTTGCCATACTCCTCTGCTCACATCCTTCCCTGCTCTCCTCGACTAAGCTAACAAAAAAAAAAAAATAATAAAACAATTGTGATATGAAACTTTGAATGTTCACTGTGTGGCTGATTGAGAGTACAAACACCTTCCTTAGTGACTACTGTTCACAGGCTACAGGAATTCAATATCCACATCACTGAATCCTAATATGTGGATATTCCACCACTGCCAAACAATTAATATGTGATGCTTCACCACTAGCCCAGCAATCAAGGAACCTCAAGCCTCACTAGTGGCAACGGCGGGGGACATACACACTGGGAAGATGACAAGTACACACACAGTAAAGTGCAATTTCCCTTAAGAGCACACAGAGACCACAGTCAGTCTGGGGCGGGTTTCTCCCGCTATCTCCAGATTCCCAATTAGACTCCCTACTGGCACAGCTATAGAATATAGATCTCAGCTGAGTGACTAAGCCAAGGCCTTCAGCACCCTCTCTATCCAACCAGTGCTTTGTGTCCCTGCCCAAGTAGCGGACACAGACACTTTGAGGTTTGATTTGTACATACACACACACACACACACACACACACACACACACACACACACACACACACACACACACACACACACACACACACACACACACACACACACACACACACACACACACACACACACACACACGTATGCACTTGGGAAAGGCTGGTAGAGATTTACTAGCGCTATGTCTCCTTCTGCCCAGACTATAAGGTAGTTTTGCCTGCCACCAGTCACTCCTTATCAGACTATAAGGTAGTTTCGCCTGCCACCAGTCATTCCTTATCAGCTACTTTAAGGTCCTTGACAAAGGGTGTCCAATCTTACTATGTAATGTTACTATTAATCCCAATGGCAGTTTGACCAAGAGCAAGGCTATTAGGAGTGGCCTCCACAGTGTCACCAAATAGATATGCAAGTACTTTAAGAGCTTAAATATGTCTCACAAATATCAGCCACAATGATAGGTTTAAATATATTTAATAATAAATAATAAAAGAACAAGACAATACTAAATATGTATTCACAGTGACTTCAGAGTTCAAAATCACAAGAAATGTTTAAAACATTGCAGGACAGTCTCAAATAAATACAGAAAACATATAAACCAATCTTTACTATATACCTTACTGAATCTAAAAGAAATTACTGTACCCTAATTAACTTACTTGCAGAGCCAGGCAAGACAGATGTGATGAGTGGGTTTTCCCAGCTGATGCTGTCAGGTCAAAGATAAAATACAAAATGCACAGTCTCTCTCTCTCTCTCAGAGACTTCTTAAATTTAATATCAAATATTACTGCTGGGGTAGCCGGAAGGATTGCATCACTTTTGTCACCTGACTTTAGTTCCCGAGTTAAACCTCTATTCTAGAAACTAGCATTTAGCATCTCCCTGTGAAAACACATAAACAAGGGCTTCTCTTACATCTAAGGCAAATGGTGGAAGTCATAAAATATTTTACTTTCCTCCACACTTAAAGACAATACAAAAAAATTCTAGTTCTAGACATTATCCCCTGGATTCAAGAAGCTCGATGCAAGAATAAGGCTATACTTGCACAGAGTAGTTCATGTCCATTTAGGATAGCAGGGCACCTTGCATATGCATGAATGCATGCAGCTATCTAAACTAAATGGACACGAACCAGAAACAAGCGCAAATGGCGTGTGTCATCAATGCCAGCACCTGAAACCCACCAACATTGCTCTGAAAGTGCCGTACGGCACTTTGTGACACAGATGAGTGTCAAACTATATAATATTAGAGTCTTGCTCTAATATTATATAGTAAACGAGTGTCTGCAGACACTGAAATGTAAATAGCTAACATTTCAGTGTCCGTGGACACTGAAAAAATAAACAAATACCACAGACACCCCCAAATGTATGCACTCTTGCCCTACATGCATGGAAGCAGTAGGGCAAGAGGAAAGGGATAAAAAATAAAAAAAAATGTAATAATATTTTTTTCCATTAAATAAATCTGAAGGTTGTTTGTGCTGCGTGGCACTATGCTTAGCCTGACTGACAACCTGAAAATGATAGACAAGTGCTACTGTGATAGAAAACATCATCAAGCCACTGCAGCATAGTGGTACTGCCATGGTATAGCATGTAGAATATGCTTGGTTCAAATCCCCCCTCTAGCAAATTATTTATTAAACTTTTAAGGAATGTAAATGATACATGTTAATCAGGGCTGCATCCTACATGAACTCCAAGAGGAGCTAAACCCAAACATAAAACTACTGTTCAATCTCAGCCTTACTACAGGATATGTACCCAAAGAGTGGCATACAGCAACAGTGGTCCCTCTCCACAAAGGTGGTGCCTCAACGGACCCTGGAAACTATCGCCCATAAGCCTGACTAGCTTGGTCTGCAAAGCTATGGAAAGGATCATCATGGACCTCACAAATAAAGATATTGGGGACCTACAGACACTGGATCCTACCCAGTTCAGCTTTGTTAAGGGCAGATCCTGCCTCTTAAACCTGGTCGACTTCTTTGAAACCATCACCAAGGCCATGGACGAAGGGAAGGTGGTCCACACAGCCTACCTGGACCTCGCAAAAGCCTTCGATGCAATACCCCACTCGGGCATTATAGATGAGCTCACCAGCTTAAATATAAACCCCTATGTCACTAGATGGGTTGCAAACTGGCTCAAGGACATAACCCACATGGTTAGAATTGCTGGAGCCATGTCAGACTCCAAACCAGTTACAAGTGGCATCCCACAAGGCTCAGTCCTGGGACCTCTCTTGTTCGGTATATATTTCTCGGAGGTACAGGCCAACATGGAAGGACTGTGGCTGACCAAGTTTGCAGATGACTGCAAACTGGGTGCCATAATCGACTCTCCAGCTGACACAAGCTTCCTCCAAAAGGGTCTCATAGAAACAGACAACTGGTGCCAGAGCCATGGCCTCAAGCTAAATGCCAAAAAGTGTATAGTCACCCCCTTTGGCAAAAACAAAGTGCCCACAAATTACCACATAGGTGGTAATCCATTAAGTACAGAAGAAGTAATTAGGGACCTGGGGACCCAAGCTGATAGCAATCTCTCATTTGACAACCACGTGGCCAAAGTGGTTAGAAAAACATTTTATATAGCCCACCTAATAATGAAGGGATTCACATCTAGATCAGGGGAGGTCATCGTGCCTCTTTACTCATCCCTCATCAGGCCCATAATCAAGTACAATGCCCCTTTTGGGATGTACCTTACCAAACACCTGCAGCAACTGGAACGACCCCAAAAGTACCTCACCAAGAGGATCAAAGGGCTCAAACAGATGCCATATGCTGTCCGGTTAAAGAAACTCCAGCTCTACTCAGTGGCATACCACCTGCTCAGAGGCAATCTGTGCCTGACGTATAAAGCCATGTCCAACATGGAATTAATGGACATGCTGCACCTCAAAAAATCCAAATCCCATTGAGCTACGCGCTCGAGAGACTTGAACCTCAGCACTGAAATAAATAGGACATGCTGGAGGGACAGATTCATAACCCAGAGGCTCCCTTCACTCTGGAATAAAATCCCAGCCCAGGTTAGGCAGAGTCCCTCATTGACTCTCTTCAAGAGGAATCTTGATGAGTGGATGGGAGATCGTAGGTTTACCCCGGGTATCACTTCTGTGTCACTGTTAGACAGAGGCACAGTATACTAACCTCGAAAAAGGGCATAGTAAAATTAATTTAAAATGGGTGGCGAAAGCCAAACATACTCTGGCTAGGCTTATAAATACCCTAGGGCAGATATCCTAGTATGAACCTATGAACCTATATAGCTCACATATAACACAATAGGGGTGGGAATATGTAAAATATAAATGTAAAACATAATTTATAAATTTAATGAAAAAAATAGATTTAAGCAATGCATTGCTTACTTGCATTCAGCTCTGCTTAGCTGGTGTAAGCATTGCTATGCAGATTTGCATGAAGCTAAGCATAGAGCAGCATATTAAAACCAGCCAATCAAGAAAAAGTGCGGGAAAACTGCCCTATTTAAACCACACAGGCAGGAATACAACCATAACCATTTGGGATTGCACACAGCAAGACCAAAATGGCTGGCACTGGAGAAGGTGTGTGTTTCTGAGCGCAATGTTGAGCCATCCAGGAGTCTAGGGTCATGGTTGGGCTCCTAGTTAAAAACCATGATGGCAGGCTGCTGCATGGCCAGTACCAGGGCTCCCAGTACGAAGCGGTGGCCTGGGACCAGCTTGCACGTGATCTCACCAGTGCCACTGGCATACCCCGGACTGGTGAGAAAGGACGTCATCACCATAATGACCTGAAGTGGAGGAGGGGTGCATTCCTGGACCAGTGGATCCAAGAAGCCCAAGCGCAGGATGTCCCACCTGTCTGTAAGTATGCAGTCTTATGTATCTCTAAGTATGGAAAATTTTCAACTTGTGACTGTGCAGGTGTGATTAATGTGTGATGTCTCCCCATATAGCTTCTGCAGAGAGGTCCCAGAATGTGCAGGCTCATGCCCAGTGACTGCCCCAGCTGCATCGGCAGTATGGTGAGTACAGAATACCCCCTACTATTAGCAGTAAGAAATCAAAATTATAGTAATGGTAGTACTGCCTGTATATATAATTGTGCTGTAAAAGTCAGGAATTAATGCCTGTGTCAGGCTGCCAGTGTGATAATGGAGTATTCTCAGCTGCTGTGTAATACAGATATCAGTAGCAAACAAGGTACAATATGCAGGAGAGGAATATTAGAATATGTATGAGTGTGCCTGAATGAACCTGCCAAGAAAGTGCCATGTCAGGGCTACTGTCACAGTTAGAAATGAAAAGCATTCCCCTATGCAGATCATGCAGGAATAGTAATTGTGGAGTTCTGAGTCATACACAGATATGTAAGTCAAAACTAATAAAGGTGATCCCAAACACTGGTGTGTGTCATCTCACTTGTACCTGACAAATAGAAATGTGTATGTCCTGCAGAAAGCATTAACTGAGGTGAACTGATTTAGCACTGCTTGTCTGCATACTTTAGAATGGGCATGTCAAATACCTGGAAAAAAGCAACAGTACATATCCCCATCAGAATGTGTTTTACTTGTTTGTCTGCCAGCATTGTCCTGTTTTAACCTTTCAATTTCAGCCATATGTAGCTGTGAATGTACTGAGAAATGTATAAGGCTAACAGGTACAGACCTAAAACCTACACTGTGTACTCAGGAATCTAAATTGCAGTATGTAGTTGTAAAACAGTCAAAAAGACCAAATTACCACCGTAACAGATACAAACAAATGCAATTTGAGGGTCATGCGGCTCAATGCTAGAAGTCTAAATCTCGAAATGCACTTGCTCGAAGTACTCCTTAAAATGGAGAACATCGACTTTTGTGCTGTAACAGAGACATGGTTCAAGCCAGCAGAAAAAACTCCTGCACTACCAGGCTACAATTCATTCCACACCTTTCGGCCTCAGAATGTGGGCCGAAGCTCCAAAGGTCACCCATATTCATAAAGGATGTGCACACCTCCAGACTGGTAGCCCAACATAACACATCGGAGATACTTCAGGTGCAGCTAACATTGGGTAAGACAGCGATTCAGGTTGTAGACTACTATAGGTCCCCAGCCACGTCCCAAGATTCACACTCCACATTCCTAAGCACGCTGGAGAATATTAGGGTCCAACCTAACATTCTCATACTGGGTGACTTCAACCACCCCTCCATTAACTGGGAAAACTACTCATGTACCAATACACTTGCCCAACGCTTTCTGGAATTCATTGATTCCAGTGCCCTGGACCAGCTCGTTCTTACCTCCACTAGAGGTAGCAACATCCTTGACCTGGTCATTGCTAACATGGGCGACCATTGTTCTACACCAATAGTCAACTCCTCCCTGGTTAGATCCAATCACAAGGTAATCACCTTGGAACTCCACATCCCTCCCACCCTCCCAACAAAGCTAACCACCATGAAAAACTTCTCCAAAGCTAACTTTGGGCTCCTAAAAACAGAGGTGGTTAACTTCATGGCAGCCATGCAAATGGCGAATAATTGCATGACCACAAAATCATGCACCAATTCACTGTACGAACACATACACAAATGCATGGAACTCGCCATATCCAATAGAACTAAGATGCTGCCCTCAAAAAAAAGGAAGCCAATATGGTGGTCCCCTGCCATAAACAAACTCTACAACAGAAGGGGGAAACTGATGCAGAATAAGGTGAAGTCCCAAGACTGGAAAAACTCCCTTAACAGCCTCAACAAAAGGTTGAGATCCCTCATCAAATTCTCTAAAGCTAGCTATGAAAACAGAATTGCAGCAGATAATAAAGACAACCACAAGGCCTTCTATAGTTATGTTAAGAATTTCCATGGCAATACCCAGATTTGCTCTGAGCTATTGCACAATGGTACCTCCTATACCAAGCCAACAGATACTGCAAATATACTGGCAGACAGATTCAGTGCTAACTTTACCCCTCTCCCCCCCAAAGGACTAATCACAATACCAGTAGATTGCCAGGCACTCAGTATTACTGCTGCACAGGTCAAAACAGCACTGTCCAAAGCCAAGAATACAGCTTTTATGGGACCTGACAATATTCCTGGCTGTGTTCTACATGAACTACAGAGTGAACTGGTACCTCACCTGTGTGCCCTGTTCAATCACAGCCTCACCTCAGGCTTTGTCCCTACCAAATGGCACACTGCGACAGTCATCCCTCTCCACAAATGAGGAGCAACTACAGACTCCGGGAACTATCGCCCCATTAGCCTGATAAGTCTGGTATGCAAAGCTATGGAACACATCATCATGGACCTAATAAACAAGGATATAAGGAATCTCCAAACTCTGAATCCCACACAGTTTGGTTTTATGAAGGGTAGATCATGCCTGCTCAACTTGGTTGACTTCTTTGAGTCAGTCACCAGAGCTGTGGATGAAGTTAATGTGGTTCATACAGCCTATCTTGATCTGGCCAAGGCCTTTGATACCATTCCCCACTCAAGAATCATAGAAAAACTTACTAAGCTAGGCATCAACCCCTATATCACTAGGTGGGTTGCAAACTGGCTCACAGATAGAACCCACAGTGTGAAAGTTGCTGACTCCAAGTCAGACTGCCGACCAGTCATGAGTGGATTCCCACAAGGTTCAGTCCTGGGTCCTCTCCTGTTTGGTATCTAGTTCTCTGAAATACATGCCAACATGAAGGGACTCTGTCTGACAAAGTTCGCAGATGATTCCAAGATGGGAGCTACTATTAACTCCCCAAGTGATGGTGACATCCTACAAAAAGGCCTCAATGAGACCAACGACTGGTGTCAGAACCATGGCCTTAAGCTCAATGCCAAAAAATGTGTCTTCATCCCCTTTGGGAAAAACCCGGCTCCCTTGAATTACCACATTGATGGCAGGCAATGAACACAGAAGGTGTTATAAGAGATCTGGGAACACAGGTTGACAGCAACCTTTTTTTGACCACCACGTTGCCACTGTGGTCAGAAAGTCCTTCTATGTGGCACATCTCATTACTAAGGGCTTTGCATCCAGGAAGAAAGAGGTCATTGTCTCCCTCTACTTTTCCAATAACCAAAATAAAGATGTCAGTGAATGTAAATTACTAAGAAACAATACCACAATTCACTGCAAGCAACCAAATGGAGAACGAGCTGAGTTAAATGATTTATTCAATCCACAAAAATCAAGTAATGTGTGATTACCGCTGTAAATATCACTGGCGTTTTCGTAGAAAAACTTCATCAGATACACACACTTGAATGCCTTAACCTTATTTAAATAGTGAGCTAAAATGATGAAACAGAACACCACTGGATGAACAACTAATTAATTAAATGGTGCTAAAGAAGAAAACATGAACAATTTGTTAAAAAATAATAAATAAAACTGTTAAAATCCCTAAATAACAATAGATCTAACTTTTATAAGAAACACAACTATATTCATACTTAGAAATGTATGTATGCAATACATAATACAGTCTTTAGCATAAGAAAATTCAATTTGCATAAACTGTAATGTTTAATCAATTGTTGTGTGCTGCCCCCCTAGTGATATAAAACATATTTACAATTTGGCAGCTCAGTTTTAAAACAGGCAGAATGGAAAGCATATCATTTAGCCCTGGCTGTTGAGTAGCTTCCAACACTATTTGCCAATAAAGCTCCCGATATTCTAGTTTAGCTTCCCACATGCCCCTCTTATTTCCTTAGGTACAACTTCCAAAATGAAAAATGAAAATAACGCTTGATGACAAACTGTCTTATGACGGAAAAGTGCATTGTTTAAGTTGGCCTTACTTATTTCATATAAATGTTCGGATATGCAAGTCTTAAGTTTTCTCTCTGTCTTACCAATGTAAAAGGATTTACATTCCTTGCACAGGGCAAGATAGACAAGTCCACTAGTGTTACAGTTTGAATAACAATTGCTCCTAATATTTCTATTCCTACTTGGAATTTCTATAGAAGAAGTATTACAAATATAAGTACACTGCGAACATGTAACCAGAAACTTTACTGCAACTTGATTGAAAAACAGCAAGATGTAGTCGATGCCAATAAGGAGATGAAAGCAGACCCAAAATTGTAGAATATATTCTTATAGTATTCGAACAACTCAACGAAAGGCCACCACACGTACTTTGCAGTAAACACTTCTTTATTGACCTAGGTTTCGTCCTTACGAACTTCTTCAGAATACATACTACTGTTTCAACTCAACATATTTATACTATGTCACATATTGAATAATTACTTAATTGATGTCCTTAATTTACAACAATAAACTTATTTAAAAAGGAAATGGCTTTGTTGAAAACGTATATCAATGAAAAACATTATCCATTTTTAACTCATGTACATATATACTCTAATAAAATTGTATGCACATATACACTTTAAAAACTTCTAATTAAATGTACATTTAATCAAATATTTTTACATAAAATATAAATATACTATACTATTATATATACATTTGTTGAACCCTTTGTTGTATGTAACATGTGCAATATATTTGTAGTATATTACTATTTGAATAATACATATACATATCTCACTCATCCAACTATGACATATATATTGTTAAATATTTAATATATATATATATCAATTCTTTATAATGTATTGTGAATGAAATAATTAATATAAAATGGTAATGTAATATAAGTGTTACCATGAATACAACCAATTTGAACTAATATATTTTAATAATGTAGGTAATGTAAATAGAAGAAGCATTAAAAATATAAGTACACTGCGAACATGCACCACATTTGTAAGTAACAGTTCTTGTGCATTGGTGTGAAAATCCAGAACCACGTCCATACTCAAAAAAAATTTTTAAATTCATATCCCTTCTATAGGTAAATTTTAACTGACTAGTACATAATTGATCTAGATCAGTGATTTCTTTAAATCTATCCCACTCTCTACTAACATTTCTTACAACTCATGAATCTCCATTGAAATCTAAAATGTATGCATCTTCCCAATCATAATTCCTGTTAGTGAGTTGGGGGGGGGGGGGGGATGATCCAGTTGATGGACAAGAATCGTGACCTAAAATGGGTGCAAATCTATTTAGTCTACCTTCAAGACCATCCGTAATAACCTGTTGAATTAAATTGGTGGGATAACCTCTGTCTTTAAACATTTCACTCACAGTATTACATTCAATAATGAAATTGTTGTCATTAGACGTCATACGACTAGTCCTGACCATTTGCCCTTTTATAAGATTTTTCTTTTGAAAAAAAGGATGCCCACTACTAAAATGAAGGTAGGAATTGGAGAAGGGATTCTTTCTATATATTTTGGATGCAAACTTGCCATTATCCTTTGTAATGCTTACCTCCAGGTAGTTAAGTACCTCATAATTCAAGTTGTAAGTAAAATGTAGAAAACTGGTTGGTCTTTTTAAATAAGTCAAAAATTAAAAACATTTTTCTTTGCTTGCCCTCCACAGAATACAAATGTGATCCAAAAAGCGTTTGTATAGAGACCAACAACTGGTGAATTCACTGTTAAGAACATAGGTGTTCCCACCAGGTCAGAGCAATATTGGCATAAGTGGGGGCACAACTGACCCCCATTGCCACACCTTTGATCTGTTTGTAAAATTCACCTTCAAAAAACATGTAATTGTTGTTGGGAATAATTTCCATGAACAAAAGTACATTAGTAAAATCATTGTTGGAAAAATTACCAAATGTCCTCATGTAATCTTCCAACCATTGCAATCCATTGTCATGAGGTATACTACCAAAAAGGTACACAATGTCCAATGTAATGAAAAGCAAACTGTCACTGTACAGTTCAGGTTTCAAATATCTAAGAAAATCCCAAGAGTCCTTTAACACTGCTGGACCTGTCCAGGACAGATCTTTAAGCTTGGTATCAACATATTTGGAGAGGGGCTATGTAATAGCGCCTTCTGAGGAAACAATGAGCCTAAGTGGAGGATCCAGTGTACTCTTGTGAACCTTTGGAATACCAAACACCAAAGGAACCTTGGGATGTTTGTTGATTAAAAAGTTAAATGTGTCCAGATTAATGGAACTTTCTAAAAGTAAATCATTGAGCATGAGGTGGATTCTGGAATTGGCAATGTTGACCGCATTAATAGAAGCCAGGGCATATTTGGAAGAATTGCTAAGTTCATCCTTCATTTTGGACTCATAAACAATGCTATCCATCAATACAGTCCCTCCACCTTTATCAGGCTGCATAATTCTCATAGTACGGTCAGTTTTTAGGGAATCAAATAAATCTCTTTCGTCCTTGGAAAGATTAGGATGAATCCTGTGGTTCTGGATTTCCTTCCTAATTTCCCTTTCCATAATGCTTTCTAGATTTTTAAGTTGTGGGTGGAGGGGGGTATTAAAAGTACCTTTTCTCCTCAAAGGTGTTAATGATGTATTAATATGTTTATGATTATTAAAAAATATAGCTAAATTCTTTTTCCTAATAAAAAGCTTCAAATCAACTATAGCCCTAGCCACATTGACCTTTCTTGATGGTATGAACTTGAAACCTTTAGAAAATAAATTGAAGTGTTCAGCGTTAATGGAAAGGCCACTATAGCTGAAGGTATTGTAGCCTTTAAATGAATAGACATTACCCACTACAGAAATAACTTCAGAATTATGTTCTGTTAATACCATGTTTTCCTTCACTGATTGTTCCCGTAATTGTTGTAATTGTAATAAACTTGTGGTTTGTTCCGTATCCTGGTGGATCTCCTGGGGGGGGGGGGTAAGAATGTTCTAAAGGGATTTCTGCTTGGTAATTAGACTGGCTGTAATCAGGTTCATCAAACTGGTGACCATCATCAGGTGAACGACTGTTGTTAATTCCCCTTATATCCTGTTCCCTAAATTTAAAAAAGGTTTAGGTTTGGGGTATGCTGTACCTTCCTTATATTCCTTAAGGTCCCTTTCAATTGTGTCCTGCTTTCTAACTACATTACTGGTACATTTCCTATCCACTTGTTCAAATATGTCATATTATTTGGCCTTTTCACACTCGACCGTAAACAAGTCATTAAGTATACATTCATTGGTCTTTCCCATTTCTTTCATTAAAACATTTTCTCCCTATCATTCTCACCCCTGATAGCTTTAACAATCTCTAAGCCACAATTATCAAAAATGGTAATGAGACTCGAGTGAAATTCAGAGCCATCTTGTACTCTGTTTGGATATTTACAAACTCTCAGTCCCTTAGGAACAATTTTGTGTTTAAGGCATTCATTTAAATACACATTGTCACAATCAATACTTTTGTATTTATCAGTCAAAAAATACAACTTGTCTAAATTCTCTTTGTAGGAAAGAATTCTGCTGTCTGTTTTGGTTTTGTTCAGCTTATTGTTAAAGTCATGATTCTTTCTAATGTCATTAAAACTGAAAACAGTTTTAATGTTAGGAGCAATGTTAGTAAGTAAATCACCTTTTTTAGCATTAGAAGTGGTGCTGATAACTGTCGTATCCCTCACCTGAGTTCCTGCCCCTTCTTCGTTGGTTATAAAAAGGTTAGGTAGACCCATTCATTTGTTGACCGGAGATGGACTTTTAGCAACAAAAGAACGCTGTGAGGCGAATGAACCCATAGGCGCCATCCTATGTTGGCTTCTCAGCATTTCCTGGTTGCCAGGAACACCTGACATCAACATAACAATGGATTGGCAGGCTGGGGTTAGCAGTTCTACTAACTGTGATAGCTGCCTGATCATTTTGCAAAGTTCACCCCTTTCACCTCCTCTGAATTCATCCTCAGGCTCAACCCCTGGTTGCTCAGCCATTTCTCACATGACCAATAACCAAAATAAAGATGTCAGTGAATGTAAATTATTAAGAAACAATGCCACAATTCACTGTAAGCAACCAAATGGAGAACGAGCCGAGTTAAATGATTTATTCAATCCACAAAAATCAAGTAATGCATGATTAACGCTGTAAATATCATTGGCGTTTTCATAGAAAAACTTTACCAGATACACACACACTTGAATGCCTTAACCTTATTTAAATAGTGAGCTAAAATGTTGAAACAGAACACCATTGGACGAACAATTAATTAATTAAATGGTACTAAAGAAGAAAACATGAACAATTTGTTAAAAAATAATAAATAAAACTGATAAAATCCCTAAATAACAATAGATCTAACTTTGATAAGAAACACAACTATATTCGTACTTAAAAATGTATGTATGCAATACATAATACAGTCTTTAACATAAGAAAATTCAATTTGCATAAACTGTAATGTTTAATCAATTATCGTGTGCTGCCCCCTAGTGATATAATACATATTTACAATTTGGCAGCTCTTGGTTTTAAAACAGGCAGAATGGAAAGCATATCATTTAGCCCTGGCTGTTGAGTAGCTTCCAACACTATTTGCCAATAAAGCTCCCAATATTCTAGTTTAGCTTCTCATATGCCCCTCTTATTTCCTTAGGTACAACTTCCAAAATGAAAAATGAAAATAATATTTGATGACAAACTGTCTTATGACGAAAAAGTGCATTGTTTAAGTTGGCCTTACTTATTTCATATAAATGTTCAAATATGCAAATCATTTAACTCGGCTCGTTCTCCATTTGGTTGCTTACAGTGAATTGTGGTATTGTTTCTTAGTAATTTACATTCACTGGCATCTTTATTTTGGTTATTGGTCATGTGTGAGATAGCTGAGCAACCAGGGGTTGAGCCTGAGTATGAATTCAGAGGAGGTGAAAGGGGTGAACTTTGCAAAATGATCGGACAGCTATCACAGTTAGTAGAACTGCTAACCCCAGCCTGCCAGTCCATTGTGACGTTGATGTCAGGTGTTCCTGGCAACCAGGAAATGCTGAGAAGCTAACATAGGATGGCGCCTATGGGTTCAGTCGCCTCACAGCGTTCTTTTGTTGTTAAAAGCCCATCTCCGGTCAATGAATGAGTGGGTCTACCTAATCTTTTTATAACCAACGAAGAAGGGGCAGGAGCTCAGGCGAGGGATACGACAGTTATCAGCGCCACTTCTAATGCTAAAAAAGGTGATTTACTTACTAACATTGCTCCTAACATTAAAACTGTTTTCAGTTTTAATGACATTAGAAAGAATTATGACTTTAACAGTAAGCTGAACAAAACCAAAACAGACAGCAGAATTCTTTCCTAAAAAGAGAATTTAGACAAGTTGTATTTTTTGACTGATAAATACAAAAGTATTGATTGTGACAATGTGTATTTAAATGAATGCCTTAAACACAAAATTGTTCCTAAGGGACTGAGAGTTTGTAAATATCCAAACAGAGTACAAGATGGCTCTGAATTTCACTCGAGTCTCATTACCATTTTTGATAATTGTGGCTTAGAGATTGTTAAAGCTATCAGGGGTTAGAATGATAGGGAGAAAATGTTTTAATGAAAGAAATGGGAAAGACCAATGAATGTATACTTAATGACTTGTTTACGGTCGAGTGTGAAAAGGCCAAATACTATGACATTTTTGAACAAGTGGATAGGAAATGTACCAGTAATGTAGTTAGAAAGCAGGACACAATTGAAAGGGACCTTAAGGAATATAAGGAAGGTACAGCATACCCCAAACCTAAACCTTTTTTAAATTTAGGGAACAGGATATAAGGGGAATTAACAACAGTCGTTCACCTGATGATGGTCACCAGTTTGGTGAACCTGATTACGCCAGTCTAATTACCAAGCAGAAATCCCTTTAGAACATTCTTACCCCCCCCCCCCCCAGGAGATCCAACAGGATACGGAACAAACCACAAGTTTATTACAATTACAACAATTACGGGAACAATCAGTGAAGGAAAACATGGTATTAACAGAACATAATTCTGAAGTTATTTCTGTAGTGGGTAATGTCTATTCATTTAAAGGCTACAATACCTTCAACTATAGTGGCCTTTCCATTAACGCTGAACACTTCAATTTATTTTCTAAAGGTTTTAAGTTCATACCATCAAGAAAGGTCAATGTGGCTAGGGCTATAGTTGACTTGAATCTTTTTATTAGGAAAAAGAATTTAGCTATATTTTTTAATAATCATAAACATATTAATACATCATTAACACCTTTGAGGAGAAAGGGTACTTTTAATACCCCCCTCCACCCACAACTTAAAAATCTAGAAAGCATTATGGAAAGGGAAATTAGGAAGGAAATCCAGAACCACAGGATTCATCCTAATCTTTCCAAGGACGAAAGAGATTTATTTGATTCCCTAAAAACTGACCGTACTATGAGAATTATGCAGCCTGATAAAAGTGGAGGGACTGTATTGATGGATAGCATTGTTTATGAGTCCAGAATGAAGGATGAACTTTGCAATTCTTCCAAATATGCCCTGGCTTCTATTAATGCGGTCAACATTGCCAATTCCAGAATCCACCTCATGCTCAATGATTTACTTTTAGAAAGTTCCATTAATCTGGACACATTTAACTTTTTAATCAACAAACATCCCAAGGTTCCTTTGGTGTTTGGTATCCCGAAGGTTCACAAGAGGACACTGGATCCTCCACTAAGGCTCATTGTTTCCTCGGAAAGCACCATTACATCGCCCCTCTCCAAATATGTTGATACCAAGCTTAAAGATCTGTCCTGGACAGGTCCAGCAGTGTTAAAGGACTCTTGGGATTTTCTTAGATATTTGAAGCCTGAACTGTACAGTGACAATTTGATTTTCATTACATTGGACATTGTGTACCTTTTTGGTAGTATACCTCATGACATTGGATTGCAATGGTTGGAAGATTACATGAGGACATTTGGTAATTTTTCCAACAATGATTTTACTAATGTACTTTTGTTCAAGGAAATTATTCTCAACAACAATTACATGTTTTTTGAAGGTGAATTTTACAAACAGATCAAAGGTGTGGCAATGGGGGTCAGTTGTGCCCCCACTTATGCCAATATTGCTCTGACCTGGTGGGAACACCTATGTTCTTAACAGTGAATTCACCAGTTGTTAGTCTCTATACAAACGCTTCTTGGATGACGTTTGTATTCTGTGGATGGCAAGCAAAGAAAATTTGTTTTAATTTTTGACTTATTTAAAAAGAACAACCAGTTTTCTACATTTTACTTACAACTTGAATTATGAGGTACTTAACTACCTGGATGTGAGCATTACAAAGGATAATGGCAAGTTTGCATCCAAAATATATAGAATGAATCCCTTCTCCAATTCCTACCTTCATTTTAGTAGTGGGCATCCTTTTTTTCAAAAGAAAAATCTTATAAAAGGACAAATGGTCAGGACTAGTCATATGATGTCTAATGACAAAGATTTCATTATTGAATGTAATACTGTGAGTGAAATGTTTAAAGACAGAGGTTATCCCACCAATTTAATTCAACAGGTTATTACTGATGGTCTTGAAGGTAGACTAAATAGATTTGCACCCATTTTAGGTCACGATTCTTGTCCATCAACTGGATCATCCCCCCCCCCAACACACTAACAGGAATTGTGATTGAGAAGATGCATACATTTTAGATTTCAACAGAGATTCAGGAGTTATAAGAAATGTTAGTAGAGAATGGGATAGATTTAAAGAAATCACTGATCTAGATCAATTATGTACTAGTCAGTTAAAATTTACTTATAGAAGGGATATGAATTTAAAAATTTTTTTGAGTATGGACGTGGTTCTGGATTTTCACACCAACGCACAAGAACTGTTACTTACAAATGCGGTGCATGTTCGCAGTGTACTTATATTTTTAATGCTTCTTCTATAGAAATTCCAAGTAGGAATAGAAATATTAGGAGCAATTGTTATTCAAACTGTAACACTAGTGGACTTGTCTATCTTGCCCTGTGCAAGGAATGTAAATCCTTTTACATTGGCAAGACAGAGAGAAAACTTAAGACTCGCATATACGAACAGTTATATGAAATAAGTAAGGCCAACTTAAACAATGCACTTTTTCGTCATAAGACAGTTTGTCATCAAGCATTATTTTCATTTTTCATTTTGGAAGTTGTACCTAAGGAAATAGGAGGGTGCATGTGGGAAGCTAAACTAGAATATCGGGAGCTTTATTGGCAAATGGTGTTGGAAGCTACTCAACAGCCAGGGCTAAATGATATGCTTTCCATTCTGCCTGTTTTAAAACTAAGAGCTGCCAAATTGTAAATATGTTTTACATCACTAGGGGGCAGCACACAATAATTGATTAAACATTACAGTTTATGCAAATTGAATTTTCTTATGTTAAAGACTGTATTATGTATTGCATACATACATTTTTAAGTACGAATATAGTTGTGTTTCTTATAAAAATTAGATCTATTGTTATTTAGGGATTTTAACAGTTTTATTTATTATTTTTTAACAAATTGTTCATGTTTTCTTCTTTAGTACCATTTAATTAATTAATGTTTGTCCAATGGTGTTCTGTTTCATCATTTTAGCTCACTATTTAAATAAGGTTAAGGCATTCATGTGTGTGTGTATCTGATAAAGTTTTTCTACGAAAACGCCAATGATATTTACAGCATTAATCACGCATTACTTGATTTTTGTGGATTGAATAAATCATTTAACTCAGCTCGTTCTCCATGTGGTTGCTTACAGTGAATTGTGGTATTGTCCCTCTACTTTTCCCTCATTAGGCCAATCATCAAGTACAATGCCCCATTTGGCATGTACCTCACTAGACACCTGGAACAACTGGAGAGGCCACAAAAGTACCTCACAAAGAGGATCCTAGGCCTTAAACACTTGTCCTATATGGACAGTTTCAAAAAGCTCCAACTATTCTCTGTCTCATATCACATACTTAGAGGCAATCTCTGCTTGACTTTCAAAGCCATGTCTGACCTAGCGCTGCTAGAAATGCTACATCTAAAGAAATCCCAATCCCTCTGTACCACATGCTCCAGAGACCTCAGTCTCATTATCACAATCAACAGAACATGCTAAAGGGACAAGTTCATAACCCAGACACTGCCCATGCTATGGAATTGACTTTCCATACATGTCAAGCAGAGCACCTCACTGGCCCTCTTCAAGAGAGATCTTGATGAGTGGATGGGAAATAGAAAATTCACCCCGGGGATCACTCCAGTGGCTCTACTCGACAGAGGCACTAGGAACTAAGGTTGGGGGGTACGATACCAGGGTAATCCTAAGGGGTAGGCTTGTAAAGGCTCCAGGGCCATTAGCCTAGTACACACCTATGAACCTATAAATGTGCAATCCAGCTAATGTGCACGTTTCACAAACAGTGACACCAATGTCTGTTGTGTATGCATAATTTGTACTGGAAATGGGAAACAAATAATGCAACATGTCATAATAAAAGTACTGTGTACAAAAATATGTACTAGATAGAAATGTCACAAGCAACACACAATACCTCCCCAGTAGCTCTGTCTGATAAGGACCAGGCCTGTAGTTCAACTTTGCACATACAACACGGTTTGAATCCAGGGACTGCCACTAACATCTCAGTCTAATTCTACAGTTTTAAACTGCAATTTGAATAGAAAAAAATAATGTACTGCAGCACATGCATTTTCCATACAGGGCACACAGGTAAAGAAATCTGAATAGAAATACTAGTATGATATGTATAACTATGAAAGGTATAAGATTGCTGTGTTGATCAGCGCCAGTCCTACAAATAGATGCAAGCTAGACATCCACACTCTGCAGTCTGGCCCAGACAAGCACCTCAATTGTCATGCTGCCACGGATAGTTTCCCCAGTTGCCAAGAAACCTGCACACAGAGAATGTCACAGTAAAGTTATGTGAAAGACACAACACAAACTTGAGGGCCTGCAACTAATATGTGAATCTGAAGTATGTGTAGAAACAGCAATGTAATGTGCACACAGTTCATCTGCACAGGCCCACAGGTAAAGAAATTGGTATAGAAACAGGTCTGATGTGTGTAACTAAAATAAGGGTACAATTGCTCTGTTGATATCTACAGCTGTTGGTGTGCAGTAGCAGCCCCATGGCCCAGGTAGAGTGTAAGTGTGGTCAGAATGTAGAGTAGTGAATAGTAGTGTACTGACAAATATACTTGATAGCAGTTGCCAATTGAATCTGTTCCCTTCCCCCACCACTCAACTGATCCAACCATCACAATGAAACCAACATAGGTATGTTCCTAAACAAATCTCTACTGTTGGGACCATTATTCCATTTGGTTTATCATTGCTTAAACTGTGTGCATACTAATATTCCCTGTTGAATAATCATCTTATTTCCTGCCTGACATACCACTAACTGGCATGCTGTTGCAACCCTGAATGCCATTCCATATATGCATGGGTTCTGTCTGCTATGGCACTGTTATAATTGCACTGTTTTGGATAAATGGGAATATCCATGCATGCCATTTTGACTAATGTTGTAATGTGTTGTGCATGACTAACCAATATTCATTGTTAATTTCCACACCATAGCACATATGGGAAGCCAGATCCCAGTGGATTCACCTCTCCCACCCCACCTGGCTGAGGCACTGGTTCCCAGCACATCTGGTTCCCAACCCAGAACTCCCTCATCTGCTGGTCCTGCACCATCCTCGGGTGGAACCGCTGCAGGGGATGGAGCTTGCCCCCTCCTGCAGGTGAGCACAGTGAGGACGATGTCACCTGGGATGAGGTCTGTGGCATGATGCGCAGTGTCCTCCAGATGAAGCTGGATGACCACATGTGCTAGGTGGAGGGCAGGCTGTTGCAGCTAGAGCGGCAGGTGGCCCATCCATCCCAGACCCCCACACAGCCACCATCGGGGCTGTGAAGGAGTAGTGGTTACTGCCATCGGGTGGGGATAGCAGTGCCACTACTACCATCTGGGGGGCTCATGAGCCTCAGATTCCCAACCACCCTCCTCGTCAAGGTGTCTACCCCCCATGTGTCATACACAACCCCTGTCTGCTGTCTTGTCTGTCTTCTCTGTCTGCAAATGCAACCTCTCCTACCAAACCTCCATCACCACACTTACCAATAATCCTTCCTTAACATCCCACTTTCACCTTAAAAAAATAAAAGGGCATCTGTCCCACAAAAAAAATCATGTCCCATACATAGCTCTGCATTTCGCCCAGAGACATGTACCCATCACACAATCCAACCCTACCAATCATCCATGTTGTATGATGCCCATACACCTCCCTGTAGGGTGTGAGGATCCATATTCTAAATTGACCACATTGAAAGCAGCTGCTGTTGCCAAAGAAATGCAGAGTTTAGGTCCTTTCCTACACACGTCCAGCACATCCCTACTTCTTTGTCCCCCTGCTTGCCCCAATTTCACCACTTTCCTATCTCCCTTTTTTCTTTTCTTTATTTGAAATTAGCATGGGTTTAAGCATCCGTAAGAGGGCATAAGTGAAGCTAAGCTCACGTAAGCATTGTTTAGCTCTGCACAAACCCACGCAAACCTGTGTACAACTGCTTTAAAGTGCCTTAATCATTCTGTCTCCAACAGCCCCTGTTCTGCCCAGCAACAAAATAATCAGCCCTTGCAAGTCTCAAACCCGGAACTCTGCACACTATAGCCAAAGTGATTTGCCACTAAGCCATGCCAGACATAAATGAAATGTATTTATATATGTAGATGTCTGTATGTGTGTGTGTGTGTGTGTGTGTGTGTGTGTGTGTGTGTGTGTGTGTGTGTGTGTGTATCTATATATCTATATATATATATATATATATATATATATATATATATATATATATATATATATATAGGTCTACCTGATAACTCTGACATGCCAAAACACCAACAACGAAATAACTGACACGAAAAAAATGAAAAAAAAAAGTTCAAAAACACAAAACTTCACATGCCCGACAAACCAAAATCCAGACAATCAACAAAACAAATACCTTTCCCAAAAAACACACACACAGCACAAGCACACCAAAAACCTTACAAACCTACACTAAACCATACATACACAACTATCTATGCACTTACCTTAACCCAAACCCTAACCCTAAGGTACGTCACTATCGAACACTTACCTTACCTGTACCCTAACCCTAATTCACTTAATTCGCCCCTAACCCTCAAGTCCGTCACTATTGCACACTTACCTTACCTGCACTATAACCCTAACTCACTTAACCCACCCCTAAACCTAAACTCCATCATTATCACACACTTACCTGACCCACACCCTACCCTAACGTCCATCACTATCACACACTTACCTTACCCACACCCTGACCCTAACGTCCGTTCCTATCACACACTTACCTTAACATGTCGGTGTTCTCAGTGTCAGGATTCTCAACTGTCGGTCTTCTCCGTTGTCGATCTTCTGGTGTCATTGTTCTCACTGTCGGCAATCTGCAATTTCTGCGTTTTCAGGTAGACCCATATATAGATATATAGATACATAAAAGAACACAACATATAAATATATGACCAAAGGCACCATTAATGGGGGTTAGGGGCCCAAATTAAGTACCTCTTGTAATTATTGATATCATCCCCTCCTCAACAGCTGAACAGATCTGCCTTGCAACACAATAACCAACACTTGCAAGTCTCATACCCAGGGCCCCACACAACATAACCAGAACAAGTTAACAGTAATTCATCTCAGCTGTATGATGTCAGGATGATATCAGTAACATATCATGCAGAACGGTCTGTCTACCATAGGGAATGTACAATGTGGAAGCAGTAAACATTCCAATGATACATATACACACACACACACACACACACACATATATATATATATATATATATATATATATATATATATATATATATATATATAGTATGTATATACACATACATACACATATACATATATTACTACATATAGACATGTATAAGAATATACATATTTAGAGGGTGCACAGCATATTGAACACCCAGTATTCCTACAGTTGCTACCTTTTAAAATGGCCAGTGTTTGATTCTTTCATACAAAAGACAATTATTTCCTGAAACATATACCCACAGAGAAGTCAACGCATATGACACCACACACAGGTTTGCATACATAGAAATATTTATTTGTGTACTATTTCAGTTGCATATGCCATTTCATATAGCAGTTAGGTGTTTGAAATATATAATAACTGAGTATTGTAACTCTCAAACAAAACATTTGATACAGTAATCTAAAAGCGTAACATATGTTGCTGTTCAGGCCAAGGCCTTCAAGTAGTACAACAGTAAAGAAACACTGGCCCAGAAGATAAGAATCAATCAACACTAATTAATTACAGATGTAGTTCAGCCTCCAATTACACTCTGTATTCAACCCCTAGGGGGAAAAGAATTAAGTTGTCACAATGAAAATCTATCTTAGGTTCATAGGTAGGTACTAGGCTATTGGCCCTAGGACTTATATAACCCTAGCCAAAAAAGTACCCTGGCTTTCGCCACCCAAGAAAATTATTTTCCTGTGCCCCTGTCAAGCAGAGACACAGAAGTGATCCCGGGGTGAATTTCTTATCTCCCATCCAATCAAGATTTTTCTTGAAAAGTACTAATGAGAAGCTTTGTTTGATATAGATAGGTAGTTTTTTCCAGAGTATGGGAAGTCTCTGGGACAGAAATCTATCCCTCCAGCATGTTCTGTTTATTGTGGTGACAAGGTTTAGGTCCCTAAAGTGTGTAGCTCAAAGGGACTGGGATTTCTTTAAGTGGAGCATGTCCAACAGCTCTGGGTTTGACATAGTTTTGTATGTTAGGCAGAGATTGCCTTGGAGTAGACGATATGCGATGGAGTAAAGCTGCAGTTTTTTGAGACGGTCTGCATAGGGCATCTGTCTGAGGCCAGTAATCCTTTTTGTGAGGTGTTTCTGTGGCCTTTCCAGTTGTTGTAGATGTCTTGTGAGGTACATACCAAAAAGGGAATTGCACTTTAATGGGTCTAATATGACCTCTTTTTTCCTGGATGAGAAACCTTTTGTGATGAGGTGTGCCACATAGAAGGATTTCCTGACTACTGTGGCAATGTGATTATCAAAGGAGAGACTACTGTCCACCTGTGTCCTGAGGTCTCTTATCACACTTTTAGTATGTTGTAGTTCATGGGTACAGAGTTGTTACCAAAAGGGAGGACAATGCTCTTTTTGGCATTGAGCTTGAGAACATGGCTTTGATACCTAGCATCTGTCTCAGTGAGGCCCTTTTGTAGGATGTCCACATTGTTAGGAGTTTCAATTACAGCTCCTAGTTTGCAGTCATCTGTGGACTTTGTTAGCCAAAGACCTTCTGTGTTACATAATGCTTAACTTAAAACATCACTATCACCCTGACAAACAGAACTGTCTGTAAGACAGTAAGCACTAGCCCACCACTGTTCCCATGGTGAAATGTATGAAAATATACAGCCATATACCTTAATGTGTCTTACTACTGATATCCCTCACACGTTGTAACAGCCTAGGTTATAAATGGTGCATACCCCTCCCTCATAGAATGACTTACAAGGGCATATAACAGTGTTACATACACTAGCCTCTGGACTGTACAAGGTCACACACATTATGTCCAGCTGTAGCCTACATATATATGGACCCTAACCCACAATATGTGTGGGAGTCCACAACATCACTGGAATGATGGCAGGAATGCCAGCACTACATAATGATAGGCCAGTACTTAACAACCACTTACTGCATGACATATGGACAAAGTCTGGTATATAGGTGGAGGACAGAGGCTGGAACACAGGGCCATATTTGTAATATTGCCGTTATTCACTGTGAAAGTTGCTGGTGTTACAGGATTGGTTGCAACATACCCTTACTCTGGAACATGAAGTCAGAAACACAAAAATCTAATGTAGCCATGTACTGATAGCACTCAACAGACAGAATGCCACTGATATATCAGAGAGAAGACCTGTGTGGTGGACAGACAAAACATAGCAGCCAATCCTCTGGCCATCATGTGAATAGGCCCACAGCTGAGAGCTATGCAGACAGACTGCATTCCATGCTAAACTAGCATGTACACACAAACCCTGTAAAACTAGCGATATACAACGCATATAACAACAATACTCACACTCTCCATAGATCTGGAACCTTATACAAATATGTAGTTGACCTGTGTCTGCGAATCCTGTTGTAAGAGGTATTGCTACCTGCTGACTGTAACACTGCTGTCCCACACAGGAAGAATGTCTTCCATACAGAAAAGATAAAGGGACAACACCCACATGATGTAGTAATTTATAGTAGTGGGTTGCCATGACAGTGGTAATTAGAAGTACTACACAGCTGGCTGCATGCAATTAGCAAGTGGTATATACTGATTGGTGCAGAGGTCATCACCTGATCATGAGCATCACCTACAAAATCCATGCTGCAACCTATTTAAAGCAGCTCAATCCCTGTAGTGGAGAGAGAGAGAGAGAGACAGAGAGAGAGAGAGAAAGAGGGAAAAAAATAAATAACTAAAATTACAAACCAAACCTATATAACACAGGGGACACATAAAATTGTACCTAGAAGAGAGAACAATACCGCAACAGGTATGTGAAATATATATATCCATGTAATTGAATGTAGTACTTGGTCATTAGTAATGGGATAGATGATGTGGAAAGATTTATATGTGCCATCAAGAGTTGTAATGATGTCCTGCTGAACAACTGCTATGGACATAGAGTCTGGCCCTGTGGGCAGTGGGCCATACCTGTCAATTGTGCAGATCAGCACTGAATGACAAGATGTAAGCCATCATAGTGTGTGGTCTGTACCTCAAGACATAGGTTCATAGATTCATAGGTTCATACTAGGCTATCTGCCCTAGGGCATTTATAAGCCTAGCCAGAGTTGTGTGGCTTTTACCACCCCTTAGGTTGAAGAATACTATACCCATTAGTTTGCCGTGCCTCTGTCCAGCAGTGATACAGAGATGATCCCCGGGGTAAACCTACGATCTCCCATCCACTGTTCAAGATTCCTCATGAACAGAGCCAGCGAGGTGCTCTGTCTCACATGGACCGGGATTCTGTTCCACAGCATAGGGAGTCTCTGGGTGATGAATCTGTCCCTCCAGCACGTCCTATTTATATCCATGTTGAGGTTTAAGTCTCTTGCTCTTGTGGCTCTGGTGGATTATTTTTTGAGGTGGAGCATGTCCATTAATTCTGGGTTGGACATGGCCTTGTATGTCAGGCACAGGTCACCTCTGAGCAGACGGTATGCGACTGAATAAAGCTGGAGTTTCTTCAGTCGGACAGCATATGGCATATTTTTGAGCCCCTTTATCCTTTTGGTGAGGAACTTTTGGGGTCTTTCCAATTGCTGCAGGTATCGGGTAAGATACATTCCGAATGGGGCATTGTACTTAATCATTGGTCTGATAAGTGAAGAGTACAGGGGAACAATGACCTCCCTTGATCTGGATGTAAATCCCTTCATAATCAGGTGGGCAATGTAGAAGGTCCTCCTAACCACTTTGGCAATGTGAGTGTCAAAAGAAAGGTTACTGTCAACTTGGGTCCCCAGGTCCCTGATAACCTCTTCTGTGCTTAATAGATTGCCACCTATGTGGTAACTTGGGGTTACCTTGTTTTTACCAAAGGGTATGACTATACATTTTTTGGCATTTAGCTTAAGGCCATGGCTCTGGCACCAGTTATCCGTTTCTATGAGACCTCTCTGAAGGACATCTGTGTCTGATGGATTTTCAACTATGGCGTCCAGTTTGCAGTCATCTGCAAACTTTGTCAGCCACAATCCTCCTATGTTTGCCTGCACTTCTGAAAAGTAGATGCCGAACAAGAGGGGGCCCAGGACTGAGCCCTGTGGAACACCGCTTGTGACCGGCTTGGAGTCTGACATGGCACCAGCAACTCTAACCCTGTGGGTTCTGTCCTTGAGCCAGTTTGCAACCCATCTTGTGACATATGGGTTTACATTTAAGCTGGTGAGCTTTTCTATGATACCCGAGTGGGGTATTGTGTCGAAATTTTTTGCAAGGTCAAGGTAGGCTGTGTGAACTGCCTTACCCTCATCAATGGCCTTGGTGACTGTTTCAAAAAAGTCGACCAAGTTCAAGAGGCATGATCTGCCCTTGACAAAGCCGAATTGGGTAGGATCCAATGTCTGTAGGTCCCCTATGTCTTTATTTATGAGTTCCATTATGATCCTCTCCATAGCTTTGCAGACCAGGCTTGTTAAGCTTATGGGGCGGTAATTACCAGGGTCTGTAGAAGCACCGCCTTTGTGGAGTGGGACCACAGTTGCCATACGCCACTCTTTGGGTACGTATCCTGTGGTAAGGCTAAGATTAAACAGCAGCCTTATGTGTGGGTTTAGTTCCTCATTGAGTTCGTGTAGCACACAGCCGGGGACACCATCCGGTCCCATTGATGCTGTGTTTTTAGCTTTAGAGAGAGCAGCTCTCACCTGGGCATTTGAGATGATTGGGAGGCTACACTCTGCTGGGATAGATATTTCTCCTTTTGGGGAGGGGGGGAGAAATTTTCACTGAACCTGTCTGCCAGTATGTTTGCAATGTCTGTGGGTTCAGTGATTTTTGTATCATTTTGGACTAATTCTGAGCATATCTGGGAGTTTCCACCCAGATTTCTAACATAGCTAAAGAAGGCCTTATGATTGTCTTTTGAGTCCTTGGCGATTTTTCTCTCAAAGTTGGCCTTGGATGATTTTATGAGTGATCGTAGTTTTTTACTAGTATTGATCAGAGATGTCTTCCCTTTTAGGGATTTTGCTCTATCTTGTAGTAGCTTTCTCCTCTTGTTGTAAAGTTTGTTTATGGCTGGGGTCCACCAGATCGGGCGCTTGCCTTTGGTGGAAAGGGTCTTGATTTTATTTGGGATTGCTCGATCCATGCAATCCTGGAGGTGCTCGTAGAAAGCATTTGTAAGGGATTCAGCAGCGTGGGTTGTGGTTTCCAATGGCTCAGGGGCCTTGAAGGATACCACACCAGTCTTAAGAAGTGTGAAGTTGGCTTTTGAGAAGTTCTTCACTGTGGTCTTTTGTTGGGGTGGGGCGGATGTGGATCTCCAGTGAGATTAGTTTATGGTCTGATCTCACCAATGAGGGATATACTTCGGTGTGGAGCATTTTGTCCCCATGTTTGTGATGATCAGGTCTAGTATATTTTCACCTCTTGTGGGAATGGTGACAAGTTGTTCCATAGCATTTGAGTTTATGAACTCCAGGAACCTTTGGGCTAGGGTATTGGGGCTTGAGTAATGTTCCCAGTCTATGTTTGGGTAGTTGAAGTCACCCAATATGATGGTGTTTGGAGAGACATTTATACTCTCCAGTGTCTTCAGGAAGGCTGTGTGGGGTTCCTGAGTTTGAGAGGGTGGCCTGTAACATGCTACAAACTGTAGAGCAGTTTTGCCTATGGTTAATTGCACCCGAATGGTCTCTGATGCTTCATGAGTTGCCACCAGCCTGGAGGTGTGGGTATCCTTGATGAATATGGATACACCCCCTCCTTTTGTGGTACGGTCCGGGTTTTGGGGCCGGAACGCATGATATGAGGTAAAACCTGATAGTGCCGGGGTGCTCTCAGGAGCCTTGAACCAGGTTTCAGTCACAGCACAGACATCGATGTTCTCCATACTGAGGAGGGCTTCAAGGGCGTGCATCTTGAGATTTAGACTTCTGGCATTGAGCAGCATTACCCTTAGTTTTTTTCCATTATTGTTTTCTAGGGCAGTGGGTTTAGAATTTGAGCCTTGTCTAAAAAAGGCACTATAGGGGTGGCAAGAGCCTTTGCCAATATCCAGAAACCCAGGGGTGACAGGTGCAAGCCATCCCTTGTGAAGCAGCGTGGCTTGTCAAGCATGTCATTCCAGGCAGACAGACATTGGATCCCCTTAGAATGACACCAGAAATTAAGCCAATTATTAAAACTGATCATTTTGTCTCTGTATTGTGGCATAATTCTTGGTGAAGGTAGGATACTGCTCAGGGTCAGGGTCATACCAGCCTGGGCTACATAATCTGAGAGCTCCTTTATGTCTCTTTTCATGTAGTCCAGGGAGGTACATCTCAGGTCATCCACACCGGCATGGAGAATGACTGAGTCATACTTGTACTTGCTGTGGAGTGACCTGAGTGCTTGTGTTATGTGGCGGATTCTAGCGCCCAACAGGCAGCTTACTGTGACCCTCTCCTTGTTCAGTCTGGTGAGTGGGACGTCAGTGTGTCTGACTATGGAGTCACCTATGACAAGTGTGTCTGGCATTGTGTTTGGCCTTAAGGGCTGTGACTGATTTGCGCACTGACTTTGTGATCTATGTGTTGCTTGTGTTATGTCATGAGGTGGCAGTTGTTTGGGTGTCTGCTTTGGAGGCCTCTGCTGTTTTGGTAGATTTTTGATCAGTGCCTCTGAGTATGTCTTTGTGTGTTTATGTGTTTGATTTGTAGTTGTGATAGTTCTATGTGAGACTGGGTTTATGGTGTGTGTGGTTACCTTCTCCTCCTGTCTGGTTTTGCCAGTCCTGAGTTGAGAGAGCTCAGCCTCCAGTTTGGCTATATAGTTGCATCTCTCGCATGTATTTGTGTTTTGTGGGAGGAGGAGAGGGTTGTCTGTGTACATGAGGCAATTGTAACATTGCCTCAATATTCCCAGATTCACCAGCTGAGCAGGAGAGAACACTAGCAACTGACCCTTTGACATGCTAGAAGAAATGAAAAAGTTTGCTGTGTAACTGAGTCAGAAAGGACCTATAGGGAAGTGGGTACTCAAGGAGGTTTTAAGCTAGTGAAGTACTTTGTATAATATAGAAATGCTTTACCTGACTAAAAAATGCTTTAGGAACAAGTGCTGAGCTTTACAGATAGAGAATAGACTGTTTAGATTACAAGTAGAACAGTTCTAAGGGAAAAAATGAAGAGCAGACTTTACGGAGCCAGAAATAGTTTAACCTTGTTTAACCGGCGCTGCCCGATGGTGCTCTAGTGGCAACTCCGCGCTAAATGCAGAAAAGGCAATAAGTCACTAGTACAGGCTAGCACACTTTAGTGGGCGGCCAAACAATTAAATTAAACAGCAAACAAACACTTTTCGACTTGAATTAGACTAATTTCGACTAAAATGTACTTTTAAGTGCAGATAATAAAAAATGCAGTAAATAACTATGAAAACAGTTAATGCTCTAGGTAAGCAGTAGAAGGTAAAACAAATATGAAAAACAGCAGGATACTTAATCAGGAAAGCAGTCGCTTTTTTTCAGTTCTCTGTAGCCAGGAAGACTCAACAGGACCACGTGGAGCTGTGTCTGAGCAATATGGCTTCAAAAAATGCCAGAGGCAGATTTTAACCAGGGAACTTCAAAAGAGCTAGAAATGGTCCAAAATGACCAATTACTACAGCTTCTTGTGCTGAGGTCACTTCCCTCAAGGACAGGTAGGCTATTCAAGGCTCCCCACTCCCACTGGTGAGCTAAGAAACTTCCTTCTATCCAAGTAAGGCAATGGACAACACAGGAACTACAACACAGCCCAGGATACAGCAAGGCCTGTAAACTGGTCTAACTAGTTTAGGAGAGGCAGGAAAACAAGGAATATTTTTTTGTTTTTTTTATTTTTAAATAGAAACACACAGAAATGCAGAAAAGACAATAAGTCAGTAGTACAGGCTAGCACACTTTAGTGGGCAGCCAAACAATTAAATTAAACAGCAAACAAACACTTTTCGACTTGAATTAGACTAATTTCGACTAAAATGTACTTTTAAGTGCAGATAATAAAAAATGCAGTAAATAAGTATGAAAACAGTTAAAGCTTGCTCTAGGTAAGCAGTAGAAGGTAAAACAAATATAAAAAACTGCAGGATACTTAATCAGGAAAGCAGTCACTTTTTTTCAGTTCTCTGTAGCCAGGAAGACTCAACAGGACCACGTGGATCTGTGTCTGAGCAATATACTAATGTATATTAGTGTGGCAAATAGCTGGTGGTGGAGGTAATGACATTAGGATAGACACATGAGGGTCAGACGCCACTACCTGCAGGACAGTCATGTTAATGTGAAATGTATCATACACAAATGCCTAGGTTTGTAATAGGCTTACCTGCAATCTGTAAAAAACACAAACGGCCAGCATAGACAGTCCAACGCTTTATTATGAAGATGTTATAAAATATAATAGGACATCTGAATAGATAAGTATTTATAGATCTATATCTGTTTTGATAATTTTGTTTAAATATCTGGAGTCTTTATTATTATTGTTATTACCACTTCTGTTCATGATTAAGAACTACTGTATAATGGATTTTATTCAGTTTCTGTATTCTGATACTTATCTATTCAGATAGGAAGGGGTTGGACCATACCATTGTTCATTATTGGCTGTTGTACCTATAAATATGCATGATGTTTCAATTTCAACACATTATCCTTTTCACTGAAGAAGGCATTCAGCCGAAACCAGTTTGAATCTTTGATTTATTGTTGGGGTATTTCTATGTCCTATTATATTTTATAACATCTTCATAATAAAGCATTGGACTATCTATGCTGGCCGTTTGTGTTTTTTACATTTGGTTTGGCCGTGCATGCTGTACGTGCGAGGCGTGGTGTTTGGCTTACCTGCAATCTGTCCCTATCTATACCTCCCTAATGTTACGCTGTATCCACATGTGACACCTGTCTGTTTTGTAGCAAGACAGAACAGTGCAGCCATGGAGGAAGGAGAGTTAGAGATTGTGGATCTGATGTTTGAATGCACCCCATATATGTAGATATATATATATATATATATATATATATATATATATATATATGTGTGTGTGTGTGTGTGTGTGTGTGTGTGTGTGTGTGTGTGTGTGTGTGCATGTGGGTGTGTGTGTGTGTGTGTATATATATTATGGTGGTGAATTTGTCATTTGAACCTTGCCTAAAAAAAGGCACTATAGGGGTAACAAGAGCCTTTGCCACTATCCGGAATTCCAAGGGTGACAGGTGCAGGCCATCTCTGGCAAAGCATCATGGTCTGTCGATCATGTCATCCCAGGCAGACAGATACTGGATTCCCTTAAAATGACACCAGAAGCTTAGCCAATTGTTGAAGTCAATCATTTTGTCCTTGTACTGTGGTATCATTCTGGGTGATGGCAGGATGCTACTCAGGGCTAGGGTCATACCTGCCTGATCTACAAGATCGGAGAGCTCCTCCATGTCTCTCTTTATGTAGTCCAGGGAGGTACGTCTCAGGTCATTCACGCCAACATGGACAATGACAGAGTCATATTTGTACTTGTGGAGTGACCTGAGTGCATTCGTTATGTGGCGGATCCTGGCACCTGAAAGGCAGCTGACGGTAACTTTCTCCTTGTTTAGCCTGGTGAGTGGAACATCAGTGTGCCTGACTATAGAGTCACCTATGACTAGAGTGTTGAGTACGTTATGCCTTATGGGCTGTAGTTGAATGGCACATTGAGTTTGTGGGCTATGTGTCATTTGGGTTGTGTTGGGGGGTGGAGGTTGCTTGCATTTCTGCTTTGGAGGCCTCAGTTGTTTGGGTAAATTTTTATTGAGAGCCTCAGCGAATGTAGGTGTGTATTTTGTGCTTCTATGTGTGTGTTTTGGTGGTGTAGGTTTTGAGGGACTATGTGATGAGTGTGGTGAGGTGCAAGTGTTTACCTTCTCCTCTTGATTGTCTAGTCCAGCCTTCGGTGAAGAGAGCTTTGCTTCCAGTTTGGCTATATAAGTGCATCTCTCACAGGTTGTAGTTTTGGGTGGTAGGAGGAGAGGGTTGTCTGTGTACATGAGGCAATTGCAGCATTGCCCTAAGATGCCCAGATTCATCAGGTAGACAGGAGAAAACACTGGAAGCTGACCTTTAAATATGCCTGGATAGGTAAGTGAGGAAAGTTGAGTGCTGTAGTAATTTGTAGCTTTTTTAGTGCTTACAATGAGTTCTGAACAAGTGCTGAGCTCAAAGAAACAGATTTGAGTGCTAAAATTAAATAGCTGGCTAGTTGTAAAGGAAAATTTGAAGAGCACACTTTATGGCACCGGTAATAGTTTAACCCTAGTTAAGCGGGGGGAGGGGCTCAGGAGCTTACAAACAGTCCTGGATACAGCAAATCTGTATCTGGACTAGACTTGTTACAGGAATGGTAGGAAACAAGCTTAGCATTTTTTTTCAGTAAAGTTGAAATGGAGAAAGCTGGAACAGAAGTTAATTCAAGGTTAAGAATCTGAGTGGGCTGGCCTTCACAAATGTTCTCTCTTTATTAGATTGAATGAACTAATGACACTAGACTGGGAGGAGTGCCCCAGATCAAATATACAGTATGGGCGGGCAACTGCAAAGCCGCCAAGTATAAGAATTACATGTACCTTGTTACACTCTTCACCCTATGGGCTACCTGGAGCTTGCAGTACCAGCACAACACTGTTGTACAAATGGGTAGATAGGCATGGGTTGCCCTCTGAGTCCTGGCAAGTGTGTGTATGTATGCAAGTGTGTATATTTGTAGGATACAGCATTCTGAGGCCACATTCTCCTAATACAATACACCTTGCCCACAGTATAAGGGATAGTGCTGTTGCTGACTGTAGGAGAGCCATGACAGTGCATCACACTACTATCCCTGTGGTATTTGCAATAGATGCATATTCCTGAGCTTTACAGATAGAGATTGAGATAGACAAGGGCTTGTATTGCAGTCCTGGTCAATGAGTGATGGTGGGTATGTCAGAGTATTATCATGAGTTTCAGTCAGTACAATATCCAATGTGGGGTGTGGGTGCTGGGTATACTGTCTTTACACCATAGTATCCCCAGTACATGTCCCAAGGTCCACTGTATAGGGACCACTGTCACCATCAACCATACAGGTAACTGATTACACTATCCAGCCCAGTGATGCATGTGCTTATGTGCAACTTATCTGTAACAGAATGAACACACTGACAAGGTAGTTAGCACTGATAAACCCAGGTCTCTCAGATTTGTGTATGACTGTTATGTGTTTGCCAATGTTTATGTGACAGTATGTCACACTATGTATTGTTCATAAACAACCAGTACATCCCCCATTACCATACAGTACAAGGCCTGGTGATGTTCTTCATTTAACATGTAACCTGGAACATACCTCATCCTAAAAGCTGTGTGGTGTGTGCAATTAAGGCTACACATATTAGTAGCACTACATACCTAGGTAGGAGTTCTAGTGCCAGTGTTGCCAAGTAAGAGTTTGCATGTATGTGAAGGGATCTACTTCAGTTTGCAGAATATACATGTCCCAGGAGGTCATCTGTCCAAGAACTGACTGGCAAATGCTAACATTTCACAGGTATCATCCTGTGAAAATTCATTCCATTACAACTAGTAGTAGATGTGTAAATGCCCTCTTCCCCACTGTATAGCTGTACAGCGATACTGGGGTTGGAATATATATATATATATATATATATATATATATATATATATATATATATATATATATATATATATAGCTGAGTGTGGCTCTTGTGGACACAGCCACCATCATTGCAGTTATTGTTGAGTGTATCTCCCTGCTTTGTTGGCTGTAAAACTGTACAGTTCATGTTAACAGGTTAAGTAGTTGTCAATCAAACTATCTGCAGTTCTACACCACCCCACACCGTCCATAGGGTAGGGCTGTGCCACCCACACCAGCACACCTATGTTTACCAAATTGAGGACTGCACTACATTGGGGAAAGGGACATATACCCTGCCAGTACCATCATCAATAGACATTAAACTAGCAGACTTGATTATTTCCCAGTGCAATGTGTCTATCCTGTCTTGGTGGAATTACTTAAGCTAAAATGGGTACCTTGCAAAAGTCCATACATCCATGTGTACAGTATTCTCTGTGTATTGCATCATCACCAAAGCCTCTGTGTTTGTGTGTTATACACAAACATGTGGTGTGTACCACCCAGTACACTTACCATTGTCAACTGTAGAAGGGCTGCTGACATCAGCCCCCATGCACTCACCTGTATACACCCCTCAGACCTATCAGGCATGTGGCACATGCAGTAACTGTTATACAGACCTGTGACTTGTGTTCATCTGTATTCAGGATATGGCACATTCAAGGTGTCACCACAGTGCCATACCCCTTGTAGGAAATAACCGCAGACCAACATCCTGCTGACACATGGACACCTACAACACAAACGGAATACATAATGGAGACCGCAATCACTCAGTGTTAATAACAGCTATAATGCATCATGGCTGGACAGCTACACATCCTGACATGTAAGCCTTAAACTTTAGTGCTGAAAACATGTTACACAGCATTACAATGGTACACTGTAGTACAGTCACCCTGTGCATCAGAACCATATTAGCCTGTCCCTGCATCGATGTTATGGATGACAGGGATGTGGCACAGGTATCATCATATGCACAGGGTGTGTTGTGGGCTTGTCAGAGACCTAGGCTGAGCCATTCATTTGACATCATATGTATGTGTTAGGGGGTTTCATTATTAATTGGGCTGTTGTGATGAGGTGTGTGTAGGTATGGGGTTTCCCTAGCTG
>NC_056726.1:407492736-407505236 GCF_019279795.1 Protopterus annectens | reverse complement strand
ACTGTTGCTTAGCCATCTGCATCTGTAGAGTTTAACCATGCATATGTGAGATAAAATATAGTCTGTTGCTGCATTGTAGTAATAAACAGATGTGCATAATATGTAGTATTGTGGGTTTGTACTGTTGATGTACTGTAATGCTGCCCCCACCCTGTACCAATGCCACAGTTGTGGCTACTGACATCACATCTCTCACACAACTATGTAGGTCCCTCTGGTATACCTCTGGGGCAGCAGCCTGTAGCTGGTGAGTATGGTGTTGTTTGTTCAGGTTTGCCAATACACCAGCCATGTTATGACCATGGTATCTGCCATGCACACATTTAACACACCTACCCATAATGCATGCTGTACATATTCACTTATTGTTGCTGTTAACTGCACTGCATCACAGTGGTCACCATGGTGGCATATCTGAAGGGTATGTAAGAGTCCTGCAATATAACTAACAACCTATCATTGCAAGATGTGTGCACAGAGATGAACATAATGGTGGGACAAATGGCCTACAGTAGGAACATGTCTGAAACATCACCCTTATACAGTGCTACAACTGTATATATACCACTATTACAATGGCAACTGTTACATATCTACACAACGGCATATCACAATACTGCATTCCACAACCCTTACAACCTGTAATGTGGTCCTAACATGAGCAATGAATGTGTAATATGGAATCCTATGTTATGACAGCAAATATGGAGAATACTTACCTTAACAAATATTGGAAGCATATGTGTGCATACACTCCAAATAACATATTGTGGAAGCAGCTTTTGAGGTACTTACAGCATTCACTCTTCATGAGTATGCACCTTCCAGCAAGTACAGATCCTCAAGTCACACCAAGAAATGGTCTGCTGTCCAAGACGCTTGCCCATCAAATGTGCCCACTCACCTGCAACAGAGGCAGACATCTTACAAGCCATGGAATGGATCCCATACCCAACAGGCAGCATGCAGGAGTGGGACATGTAGCCTTACCTCACCATTGCCTATACCATGGCAAACAGTGCAGACAGTCATGTATGTAATGAGGATGTATGGGACAACATTAATGTAGACAATAAATAGATGGCCATCCAAGACAGCTGATGACACATGTTGCACACTGGTCATGCAGGCTGCCTAGTAACATGCTGCAACACTGAGGGAGTTGCAGGAATGTCTAGCAAGTACTGGCTGTGCAGTACCTGTGTTGACAATCGCCTGGACTCTGCATAAGTGTGGCCCATGGGTTAGGGTAATTAGATGGGACAGTTATTCCACAGGAAACATCAGTCAGGGGTCACTACAGGTAGCATATGCATAACATCAAAAGTCTCCCAAAGGCATGTGTTGCAATGTGTAATGGTGTACCAAGACCAAGTTGGAAATCTACAGACAGTATCAATTAAGATAAATGTGCTGCACAAGCAACATCTCACTCCACCTTAGGCCCACCATCCCCATCTGTACCTTGCTGGTGCCAGTGTACACCTGTATGTTTGCCATTCATTAGCAGGGACTAGGCTGGTACACACAGTATTCTGAATTTGGGATACTGCAAAATTATACTCATGTGTACCCCATAGTTGTCAAGCATCTGCAAAAAGGCTGAGGAATGGGATGGGTATCATCCTGAAACACAACAGTGAACTGAAGCAGACATCCAAACATCACTAAGAATGACTGCATCTGAACACAGTCAATGTCATGAATCATGGCAGATATAACCCAGACTCCACAGCAATAATGAAGGCAATGTGTAACCTCCAAAGGCTGTGCACATGAATTGACCTTGCAATCTTGCAGTGTTGGGGGACATTAGTAGGGCAGAGTGACCAAATACTGGCATATGCAGATGGCCCATGTTAGTAAACCCCTTCCAGGAATAGTGACTGCTGTAGTACATTTAACAGTTGGTGCAACAAACCATCATGTTAAGGGTGTGCACACGTATGCACCCACAAATTGTATGCATCTCAATCAGCATCTGCACAACTAACAAATTTGTTTGATTCTGCATTTGATTGCACAGGTCATATGTCACACATCAGGTTTGTGTAATGTCAATATATGCAGTATTTTGGCCCCATGGCAAATCAGGGAAGAGGGTGCTATGTCAGTAAGGCTGTGTACACTCCTCATAGCCACAGTAAGGCTTGAAGGTTGTCAGTGTAATTGTATTTTATTGGTCATACATGCACAGCTGATGAGTTCTGCAAATCAGACATCAGGCATTCACTAATGACAAATGTCCACATAGCATCCCAGGTATGTGTCAGACAAACACATAGGGACTGTGAGCAGCAGACCAAACATAACTGACACACACATATACACATTCAGCAATGGCATGTACACCTGTGAAATATGGTGCACAGTACATGCCAGGGTGCAGAACAGTTGCATAGCAATACTGTGTACATGAGTGCAGTGTATTCCAGGGGAAGGGGCATCACCTACTAACACAACCCATGCATCACAGAGATGTATAATGTTGGTAACAGGGATTGACTATAGTTGCACTGCATGCTGTTGAGTGCCATATGTCATGCATGTTGACAGATGGGTAATGAGAGGTCTGTGTGTAATATCTTTGTGCAACCTCACCTGTAAGTGTATGTGTGTGTGTGTGTGTGTGTGTGTGTGTGTGTGTGTGTGTGTGTGTATATATATATATATATATATATATATATATATATATATATATATATATATATATATATATATACAGTTAAGCACTGACATATAGGTCTTAAAAATGCATTTCATGTTTTCCCCTCAGAGGTGGCGAGGTGGGTCAGGGTCCCTCCTGCAGGCAAACTGATGTTAGTGTCCATACAGACACTGACAATGATGATAGGCATGTTGAGGCACAGGCAGGGTTGTCAGGGGCTGAAGCTGCTCCATCATTTGACATCCCACTGTTATCCACCCCATCCCCGCACACAGTTACATTGCCTATACATACCCCATCACCAGTGGCCATAGATGAGGGACAGTTGGTGGGTGGTGGCATGGGACAGGACAATGTGGTGTCTAGGCATGTGTGGCTGGACACAACAGCCATAGCTGGATGCCCAGCTATGTACCACACAGACAGATGTACAGGGGTGCTCATAGGAGGGCTGCTGGTCATCATGCCCGTGGCAGAAGTGCCACATCTTGTGTCACCAGATGCATGTTTCAGGCCATCATGGATGTTCAGGCACATATGGAATGGTATACCAAACATGGTCTGAGGCTGCAGAGGGCTACTCATTAAGCTGTTATTGACAACATCCGTGATCTTGCAGGTGCCTGCAGTTATTCTGCAGAGGTCATGGATAGATGGTTGGGTGAGACGGTGGGAATCCTCGACTGTCTAATGTCTGTGCTTGAGCATATGGTGGGAGTATTACAACGGCCATGTGGATATAGGCCAGCAACACCAACAGCTGGAGGTCGACATGGACATGCAAGAAGTCAGAGCCTCTCCTGTAGTGGCAGTACCAGCCCCAGCACTGCAAGGGGGGTGCTGTCCACACAAAAACATAGCAGGCCATGTGCACGTGGCCCTGGCTGGCCCCAAGAGGGACCTGGATACAGCAGACATATGTCATCATCAGGGGAGAGTACCATATCATGGCTTGTACCTGGTGGTGCCCGTGGAACCCCTGGCAGGCATAGTTCTTGTGTCCATGGCCAGAGATGGTGAACTGCACACCCTGCCAGGTACGTTCTGCAGCTGTCCATGAAACCACTGTATAGGACAGCCACATGGCAGAACTGTGTGCATGCATGCACACACACATCACCAACACAGCTAGGGAAACCCCATACCTACACACACCTCATCGCAACAGCCCAATTAATAATGAAACCCCCTAACACATACATATGATGTCAAATGAATGGCTCAGCCTAGGTCTCTGACAAGCCCACAACACACCCTGTGCATATGATGATACCTGTGCCACATCTCTGTCATCCATAACATCGATGCAGGGACAGGCTAATATGGTTCTGATGCACAGGGTGACTGTACTACAGTGTACCAATGTAATGCTGTGTAACATGTTTTCAGCACTAAAGTTTAAGGCTTACATGTCAGGATGTGTAGCTGTCCAGCCATGATGCATTATAGCTGTTATTAACACTGAGTGATTGTGGTCTCCATTATGTATTCCGTTTGTGTTGTAGGTGTCCATGTGTCAGCAGGATGTTGGTCTGCGGTTATTTCCTACAAGGGGTATGGCACTGTGGTGACACCTTGAATGTGCCATATCCTGAATACAGATGAACACAAGTCACAGGTCTGTATAACAGTTACTGCATGTGCCACATGCCTGATAGGTCTGAGGGGTGTATACAGGTGAGTGCATGGGGGCTGATGTCAGCAGCCCTTCTACAGTTGACAATGGTAAGTGTACTGGGTGGTACACACCACATGTTTGTGTATAACACACAAACAAAGAGGCTTTGGTGTTGATGCAATACACAGAGAACACTGTACACATGGATGTATGTACTTTTGCAAGGTACCCATTTTAGCTTAAGTAATTCCACCAAGACAGGATAGACACATTGCACTGGGAAATAATCAAGTCTGCTAGTTTAATGTCATTGACGATGGTACTGGCAGGGTATATGTCCCCTTCCCCAATGTAGTGCAGTCCTCAATTTGGTAAACATAGGTATGCTGGTGTGGGTGGCACAGCCCTACCCTATGGATGGTGTGGGGTGGTGTAGAACTGCAGATAGTTTGATTGACAACTACTTAACCTGTTAACATGAACTGTACAGCATTACAGCCAACAAAGCAGGGAGATACACTCAGCAATAACTGCAATGATGGTGGCTGTGTCCACAAGATCCACACTCAGCTTATATATCTATCTATATATATATATATATATATATATATATATATATATATATATATATATATATATATATATATACCAACCCCAGTATCACTGTACAACTATACAGTGGGGAAGAGGGCATTTACACATCTACTACTAGTTGTGATGGAATGAATTTTCACAGGATGATACCTGTGAAATGTTAGCATTTGCCAGTCAGTTCTTGGACAGATGACCTCCTGGGACATGTATATTCTGCAAACTGAAGTAGATCCCTTCACATACATGCAAACTCTTACTTGGCAACACTGGCACTAGAACTCCTACCTAGGTATGTAGTGCTACTAATATGTGTAGCCTTAATTGCACACACCACACAGCTTTTAGGATGAGGTATGTTCCAGGTTACATGTTAAATGAAGAACATCACCAGGCCTTGTACTGTATGGTAATGGGGGATGTACTGGTTGTTTATGAACAATACATAGTGTGACATACTGTCACATAAACATTGGCAAACACATAACAGTCATACACACATCTGAGAGACCTGGGTTTATCAGTGCTAACTACCTTGTCAGTGTGTTCATTCTGTTACAGATAAGTTGCACATAAGCACATGCATCACTGGGCTGGATAGTGTAATCAGTTACCTGTATGGTTGATGGTGACAGTGGTCCCTATACAGTGGACCTTGGGACATGTACTGGGGATACTATGGTGTAAAGACAGTATACCCAGCATCCACACCCCACATTGGATATTGTACTGACTGAAACTCATGATAATACTCTGACATACCCATCATCACTCATTGACCAGGACTGCAATACAAGCCCTTGTCTATCTCAAGTGTGCTACTACAGGAATATGCATCTATTAAAAATACCACAGGGATAGTAGGGTGATGCATTGTCATGGCTCTCCTACAGTCAGCAACAGCACTATCCCTTATACTGTGTGGCAAGGTGTATTCTATTAGGAGAATGTGGCCTCAGAATGCTGTATCCTACAAATATACACACTTGCATACATACACACACTTGCCAGGACTCCGAGGGCAACCCATGCCTATCTACCCATTTGTACAACAGTGTTGTGCTGGCACTGCAAGCTCCAGGTAGCCCATAGGGTGAAGAGTTTAACAAGGTACATGTAATTCTTATACTTGGTGGCTTTGCAGTTGCCCGCCCATACTGTATATTTGATCTGGGGCACTCCTCCCAGTCTAGTGTCATTAGTTCATTCAATCTAATAAAGAGAGAACATTTGTGAAGGCCAGCCCACTCAGATTCTTAACCTTGAATTAACTTCTGTTTCAGCTTTCTCCATTTCAACTTTACTGAAAAAAATGCTAAGCTTGTTTCCCACCATTCCTGTAACAAGTCTAGTCCAGATACAGATTTGCTGTATCCAGGACTGTTTGTAAGCTCCTGAGCCCCTCCCCCTGCTTAACTAGGGTTAAACTATTACCGGTGCCATAAAGTCTGCTCTTCAAATTTTCCTTTACAACTAGCCAGCTATTTAATTTTAGCACTCAAATCTGTTTCTTTGAGCTCAGCACTTGTTCAGAACTCATTGTAAGCACTAAAAAAGCTGCAAATTACTACAGCACTCAATTTTCCTCACTTACCTATCCAGGCATATTTAAAGGTCAGCTCCCAGTGTTTTCTCCTGTCTACCTGATGAATCTGGGCATCTTAGGGCAATGCAGCAATTGCCTCATGTACACAGACAACCCTCTCCTCCTACCACCCAAAACTACAACCTGTGAGAGATGCACTTATATAGCCAAACTGGAAGCAAAGCTCTCTTCACCGAAGGCTGGACTAGACAATCAAGAGGAGAAGGTAAACACTTGCACCTCACCACACTCATCACATAGTCCCTCAAAACCTACACCACCAAAACATACACATAGAAGCACAAAATACACACCTACATTCACTGAGGCTCTCAATAAAAATTTGCCCAAACAACTGAGACCTCCAAAGCAGAAATGCAAGCAACCTCCACCCCCCAACACAACCCAAATGACACATAGCCCACAAACTCAATGTGCTATTCAACTACAGCCCATAAGGCATAACATACTCAACACTCTAGTCATAGGTGACTCTATAGTCAGGCACACTGATGTTCCACTCACCAGGCTAAACAAGGAGAAAGTTACCGTCAGCTGCCTGTCAGGTGCCAGGATCCGCCACATAACGAATGCACTCAGGTCACTCCACAAGTACAAATATGACTCTGTCATTGTCCATGTTGGTGTGAATGACCTGAGACGTACCTCCCTGGACTACATAAAGAGAGACATGGAGGAGCTCTCCGATCTTGTAGATCAGGCAGGTATGACCCTAGCCCTGAGTAGCATCCTGCCATCACCCAGAATGATACCACAGTAGAAGGACAAAATGATTGACTTCAACAATTGGCTAAGCTTCTGGTGTCATTTTAAGGGAATCCAGTATCTGTCTGCCTGGGATGACATGATCGACAGACCATGATGCTTTGCCAGAGATGGCCTGCACCTGTTACTCTTGAAATTCTGGATAGTGGCAAAGGCTCTTGTTACCCCTATAGTGCCTTTTTTAGGCAAGGTTCAAATGACAAATTCACCACCATAACAGGTACAAGCAAGCAAAATCTGAGGGTAATGCTACTCAGTGCTAGAAGTCTAAACCTCTGAGTGCACTCACTCGAGGCACTCCTTAAAATGGAGAACATCGACATCTGTGCAGTGACAGAGACCTGGCTCAAAGCTCCAGAGAGCACCCCCGCATGACCAGGCTATAATTCATACCACAACTTTCGGCCTCCTAACCCAGACTAAAACACTAAAGGCAGAGGCGTGTCCATATTCATTAAGGATGTCCACAACTCCAAGCTAGTTGCTCAGCATAATGCATCCAGGATTATCCAAGTGCAACTAACTCTGGGGGCAAGACCGCAATCCAAATTTTAGCTTGCTACAAACCCCCCACCATGCCCTAGATTCCCACTCCTCTTTTCTTGATACACTGGAAAATATTAGGGTACAACCCAACACCCTAATAATGGGTGATTTCAACTACCCCACCATTAACTGGGAAAACTACTCATGTACCAAGTCTTTTGATCAATGTTTTCTGGAATTCATAAATTCCAATGCCTTGGATTAACTTATCCACACCCCCACCAGGGGCAGCAATATCCTAGACCTGGTCATTACCAACATGGGCGACCACACCAGAGGTCAATTCCTCATTGGTCAGATCCAACCACAAGCTAATCACCCTAGACATCCACATCCCGCCCCCACCCCCCATTAGGGAAACCACCATAAAAAAATTCTCCAAAGCCAACTTCATGCTTCTTAAGACCGAAGTGGCAAATATCACGACACCCATGCAGATGGACAATAGAGGTATGACTGCTGAATCCTACACAAATACACTTTATAAGCACTTACACAAGTGCATGGATTGTGCTATCCCTAACAGAACCAAGATGCTATTCTCCAAAAAAAAGGAAGCCAATCTGGTGGTCTTCTGTCATAAACAAACTCTACAACATATGAAAGAAACTGTTGCATAAAAAGAGTAAAATCCCATGATTGGAGGAACTCTCTGGTCAGCCTCAGTAAGAAGCTGAGATCCCTCATAAAATCTTCCAAAGCTAGTTATTAAAACAAAATCACCACTGATTTTAAAGACAACCACAAAGCATTCTATAGCTATGTCAGGAATCTCAATGGCAACATTCAGATCTTCAGATTCTTCTCTGAGTTACAGCACAATGGCACTAAATATACAGAACCAACTGATATTGCCAACATCCTGGCAGATAGGTTCAGTGCTAACTTTATCCCCCTCTCACCCCCTAAAGGGCCCATCTCTATACCGGAAGAATGCAAAGTTCCTGTAATCATGGCTGCACAGGTAAAAAACCTCACTCTCCAAAGCCAAGAACACAGCATCCATGGGACCTGACAACATCCCAGGCTGCATTCTACACAAAGTACAGAATGAACTGGCACCCCACCTAAGTACCATGTTCATTCATAGCCTCACCTAAGGCTTTGTGCCCTCTGAATGGAGCAATGTGACGGTTATCCCACTCCACAAAAGGGAAGCCATGACAGACCCTGGGAACTACTGCCCCATTAGCCTGAAACTCAAACAAAGACACTGGTAATCTCCAAACTCTGGACCCCACACAGTTCAGGTTTGTCAAAGACAGATCCTGTCTCCTAAACCTGATAGACTTCTTGGAAGCAGTCACCAAAGCCATAGATGAGGGTAAGGTGGTTCACAGCCTATCTAGATCTCACCAAGGCGTTCTACATCATCCCCCACTCCGGAATTATAGATAAACTCACTAAACTAGGTATAAACCCCTATGTCACAAGATGGGTTGCCAACTGGCTTACTGACAGAACCCACACTATGAAAGTAGCAGACTCCAAATCCGACTTCAGATCAGTGACAAGTGGAGTACCACAGGGTTCAGTCCTGGGTCCTCTCCTGTTTGATATCTACTTCTCTGAAGTACAGGCTAACACAGAAGGTCTTTGGCTAACTAAGTTCACAGATGACTGCAAACTAGGAGCCATAATTGAAACTCCTAACGATGTGGACATCCTACAAAAGGACCTCACTGAGACAGATGTCTGGTGTCAAAGCCATGGCCTCAAGCTCAATGCCAAAAAGTGCATTGTCACCCCCTTTGGTAAAAACTCTATACCCATGAACTACAACATAGGCGGTAGTATACTTAACACTGAAAGTGTGATAAGAGACCTTGGGGCACAGGTGGACAGTAGTCTCTCCTTTGATAATCACATTGCACAGTGGTCAGGAAATCCCTCCATGTGGCACACCTCATCACAAAAGTTTTCTCACCCAGAAAAAAATAGGTCATTGTTCCCCTCTACTCATCACTCATTAGACCCATTCTGGAGTACAATGCCCCCTTTTGGTATGTACCTCACAAGACATCTACAACAACTGGAAAGGCCACAGAAATACCTCACAAAGAGGATTACTGGCCTCAAACAGATGCCCTACGCAGACCGTCTCAAAAAACTCCAGCTTTACTCCGTCGCATATTGCCTACTCAGAGGCGATCTCTGCCTAACATACAAAGCTATGTCAAACCCAGAGCTGTTGGACATGCTCCACTTAAAGAAATCCCAATCCCTATGAGCTACATGCTCTAGGGACCTAAACCTTGTCACCACAATAAACAGAACATGCTGGAGGGATAGATTCCTGTCCCAGATCCCATACTCTGGAAGAGACTACCTATCTATGTCAAACAGTGCTCCTCATTGGCACTCTTCAAGAAAAAATCTTGATGATTGGATGGGAAATAGGAAATTCACCCCAGGGATCACTTCTGTGACTCTGCTTGACAGGGGCACAGGAAAAAAAATGTCTTGGGTGGCGAAAGCCAGGATACCTTTTTGGCTAGGCTTATATAGGCCCTAGGGCCAATAGCCTAGTACCTACCTATGAACCTATGAACCTATAATGTCCATTACAGCAGCAGCCATATCTAACTATGGCAATGGGGGGTGTGGTGGGTGTGAAGGGTCTCAGGGTATTATCAACTACAGGTCTACAAACACACAGACACTGTTATTCTCAGTAATGCACACTGACACATCTGTCAGTACTGGGGTCCATAGGTGCAGATGTTTATAGATGCATAAAATGATATTGTCCATGAAGAAATGGAAAGACTTGTGGATGTGTGTACAGTGGTATCATGCCTCCTGCCATTTGCCAGCAGGCCATCTATCAACTGATGACACAGGAGTAATCTTCAGGGTGAGAGTTAAATGCAACATCCAATCATCTGGTTGCCTCTTGCAGAGGGCCAGTGAGGTGCTCCAGTTGACATGTATGCAACATGTATTATATAACATGGTCAGTGTCTGTCTTGGAGATCTGTACCCAATCATGTTCTGTTGACTTCGGTAGAGTAGTTGAGATATCCATGGCATGTGCTGGGTAAAGGGTGGGGATTCCTAGCTATGGCATTCATAACACAGCTGGGCAGACATGTCAGTGTCACTCAAGCATAGATTGCCTGTAAGCAGCAAAGATGGATACCTGACATCTGCACATCTGTACAGAGGATAGACAGACATCAGATAGCCAACTGGTTAAGCATTAGGATGACTGCATTGAAAGACAGAAGTCTGACACTGATAGGTTTGCATTACTACATGACAGCAGCCCTCAATGACATGTCCTATACACACAGTAGTCTACAGTTAATATGCACATGTCAAATCAATATCCAGTAGGAAATACTTACTGTCCCGCAGCTCACACACCAAGAACAGACAGTGAGGACTCAGAATCCATCTTTGCATGCAGGGGTGTTTGGTTCCAGTACTACAATCTGCAATCTACTCTTACTTGGGAAAGTACTGTCAACAATGGTAACATAATGATATACTACATGCCAGTATTATTGCATATAACCTGTAATGACAGCACATAGACGCATGTTATGTACTTGGAGTTAAATACACTTATTAAAAATGTCATTACCCTGCTATTTTATCAGACTTGAATATGATCAAGCTGCTCAAAACTTCCTTAACCACTCTGTATCCAACAGCCCTTGTTCTGCCTAGCAACAAAATACACAGCTCTTGCAGGTCCTTCTATACTACGGTCACAGCACTTAACCACTAAGCCATCACAGCGGCGAAAAAGTTTGTTGTTTTTTCCAATATATCTGTCAGTACACATACTGAATAGTAGTGAATAACTGCTTTGCCTTCTACAATTGTAGTACTTGTTAGTGATATTAGTGTTGAATCAAGTATGTTGTTGTATCTAAATATACACATATCAGATAAATATGATGTGATACATCTGGGAAGGTATATGCAGCAGTCATGTTTACACATAAGGATATATATATATATATATATATATATATATATATGTGTGTTTACACATAAGGATATGGATATATATATATATATATATATATATATATATATATATATATATATATATATATATATATATATATATATATGTGTGTTTACATCCTGGACTGGATCCTTACTAATAAAGATCCTGACCAGTACTCAGCAGGTACTCACCCAGAGGACATGAGTGATCACTTACTCACCTATGTTATCAAATTCAAGAAAATCACCCCCTTCTTACAACCATAAAAAAAATCAGGAACAATAATAAATTCAACGCCTCCATTTTTCAAACTGAACTTAAAGCCCACAACTGGACAATACTCAAGTCTCTTCCTCTTGAAGAGGCAGTTATCTACTTCAACACCACCTTCCTCAAGATTCTAGATTCCCATGCTCCAATACGGTCCATTAGAACTAAAACCAAAACCGCACCATGGCTCTCTAAGGAAACAAAATCCAAAATCCTATCTAGAAACAAGATGTGGGTCACATGGCACTCTAAAGACCCACACTCCCACCAAACCTTCCGCAACTTAGAAATGAAACTAAAAGAATGATCTTAAATGATAAAAAAAACTTCTTCCTTCACCTCCAACACAAACACCTTAATAATCCACAAAAATTCTGGGCAGGCTTAAACAAGCTCCTGCACCCAGGCCAGGCAACCACCCCCCACTCCAACAACTTGCAAACAACAGTGCCCTGTAAACATTGCTAACACA